>NW_009714369.1:0-34436 GCF_000703405.1 Apaloderma vittatum
GACTGGGTTTTAGCTCAAACCCAGGACAGCGTGTATGAATGATTTCCCCATCTCAGAAATGGAGGCAACTCGAGGGGTGGTTTAGTGCTTCTCCAGAACTCTAAGCCAGCAGCTTTGTTTTGATTTTTTTTTTTCCTCCCTTTATTAACTTGATACTAAGTTCATAAATATTTTTTCAGGGTCCATTGATACTGCTTCTGCATATTGTAAGCACCTTCTTATCTCTCTCTTAGATAACATCTCATCATAGCGAAGACTTCAAGTATTGACGTAGTACTCTTACGGACTGTTTTTATTGTTGCTTCTCCATTTCCCATGAGGCATTTAGAGTATTGCTTCAGGGTATGTACTGGATACTTCTTTCTGTCTTGTGAAAGATACTCCTAATTTGGTCACAAGGACTTGATCTGTTAATATCAGCATCGTTTTCGTCTGGACCAAAGCAAATGTTTTTCCAGGGCTGCTGTTGAAAAGCTTAGTTTGTCATTCCATTTTTAGGTCACCCATCTCTTCTAGATTATGACTGTTTTGAAGTTGCACAATGACAGTTTCCTTTTTGGGTGCTCCGTAGCAAAACAATTTGCAAGTGGCGTCTAGATATTGTGAAAAGTACAACTGTTTTTCAATTTCTTGCACAGGCATTAAGAATTCTTACTTAGTGTAGCAGATGCCTCTTCTGCTGTACTGGAGAGGTGGTGTCACAAACTCAACTACACCCCACTCGCCTGAATAAAGAATACAATTCTTACTTGGAGAACCAGAAAGTTTTGTTCAAGTACTGCTACTTAACCATGCTAGTCATGGGAAATATTGTCAATGTTCATTATACTTTAGGATGTGAACAAAGGGATTGATTTATTCAGCTTTGAGGCTTTCTGCTATTAAAGTGGAATTTTTGCAATTTTTTTTTTCATATAAGTACTCATCTGATTCACAGATGTTTGATTTGTTGTTGGCAAGTGATGTGATGCTTTGGGATCAGTTTCTGTGACCCTCAGGGCCGCTGTTGTTGGCACCACACGCATTGCCTGCAAGAAACAAATTGGGTGGTTTTGTTGGTTTTTGGTTTTTTTTTTTAAAATCAGGAAAATTCTCTCTATGAAAACAAAGGTTGTTCAAGTCCAAATTTTGAGGACACATAGCATAACCTTTCTTTGAAGGGCAAGAACACATGGTCTTTTCTTTATTCCCATATGCCTCATTTTGCCTTAAGTGAAAACATTATGTGCAGAATGCCTGCCTTTGCAGGTTGGGTTCTGCAGTCCTTCTCCCATGCTAGAGCTGCAGAACCAGCTGAGAAATCAAACTTCCTGGTGGTGAATGCCACCTGTGCTGATACTCTGAATTGTAAGAAAAGCAGCTGTCTGATGTCTGAGCCAAATTGTCGGATTCCAGAGTTGAGAACATCTGTCTTGGGAAACATCCTGTTTCCTTTTCAGCAAAGATGAGCTTCATCCAATGGAAGAGGAGCAACTTCAGGAAAGTTACTTACTGCTGTTTTCCCTTTCTCAGGTCCTTCACAAGTAGTCCTTTTTGGGACTTTGGGATTTTTTATTTGCTTGGGTTGGGGTTTTTATTTGTTTTTTTTTTTTTTGTGGTTGTGTTTGGTTTGGGTTTTTTGCAAGAACAGTATAAGTGCGTTATCAGTGTAAGAGAAGATGCTTTTGTGAAATTACTCCCTTATTTTGAAGTAGGGAGAGAAGTTAGGCAGCAGCCCATCCTCTTCCTCAGGAAGGGCTACAGATGTCTTTTAAAATTACTTGCAAACTGGAGTTCAGAAGGGGTAATGCTCCGTGTAACAACTGGAGAATGAAGGAGAATGCTTTTATGGGACATACCTAATACTTGTTGCCAAAATACAGTTAGTGTTTGAACTTTCAGGCTGCTGTTTAGAAGATACTTGCTTGTCAATACCAAGGCAGTTCCAATTCCTGTATATTACACATTTTTCCTGCAATCTGAAGTTCTACATACTCATTCGGGATTGGGCATCTCAAAGGAGGCATGTGTTTATGAGACACTGTGTTTGTGTAGTTGAGGAAGAAGCAGCACCCATGCTGTCACCTCTTGTTTTTTCTGGTCTATATAAAAAAAGCCATCTAGTATGGCTTTTGAATATGGAATGATCCTTCTATTATAGTTTAATTGAAGAGCTCTCTAAGACAGCTAAATCCGAGTTGGTGAGATTCTTGTGAAATTTCTATTTTATTTACACCTGTCTGCTGTAATTACTGAGAAGTAAATACCCACAAATTTAAGACAAGTCTCATTGGGTCACCTACTGGAAGCTGAAGAACTGTTTCCTAGTTTTTCCTCCTCTAACTCATTGTGGCAGGTTCTGAAAGGGGTTAACCAGAGTGTTTCAATGTGGAAAACTCTTCAGCTCTATCATGGGGGTCTCAAACTGGTAGCATCCATTGAATTCTGTCTGAAAAAGCAAGGTACCATTTGAGACACCGGAATTTCAGAAACTTGATTTGACACTGGGACAAAGTTGAACTGTTTTCTGAGACATCAGTTATGGGTTTGGAATGGGTTGCAGTGGACTGTGGCAGCTGCTTGAAGGAGGAGAAAAAGTTACTCTTGAATTGACTGCATAATTTACAGAGTGGAGTGTAGCTAGTCTTTAAAATGCTTCAGGTATCTTAAAAAAAGATCAAACCCAGAACACATACAAATACTTAGCTTCTAGTATGTATGCTTATTAGGCATTCCGTAAGGAAATGATAAAAATGGTTTTCTATAGTGTCAGTCTCCTACTGTGTGGTAATTCCCAGAAGTGATCTATTTAATGTATTTTTAGTGATTTAAATATTCCTCTGCAGATATTTGTACCAGGTAATTTGTGATTTTGTTCCTGACTGCTGTCTTTTTAGTCCTCCACACTGTTTTGTGTCCTTTTTGTTGTGTTTAAGGAAAGATGATGTACCCCTTGCCTGTGTCTCAGTGGTGTAAACATGTATGAATTTTTTAACGGTTAAATCTTAGCACACGCTACAGCACATCTAGTCAGTCTAGCACATCTGCTTTAATACCTTACGTCTTTTCAGAGCCATGGTAAGGGAATAACTGAAAATTTTTTTTTCCTGGAATAATAATGTTTGAAATTAACTCATGGTGACTATCCTGGTATTTCCAGATACCTCAGCTTGATTCTTCATGAAGAATGTAGTGGTTAGAAATAGTGCAATATTACTGCCTTTGAGATTGCATTGTTGACTGTAGAATACAGAGAACAGATGGTAGTAAATCCAAGAGACAAGATTTTACTACTAAATTTGCAGTTCATATGAACACAGAAAATAAGGGTTATATTTCCAGACCATTTGTTCCCTGAAGCAGCACAGGAACCTGGAATTATTTTCCTAAATTACTAGCAAGAGACTGAAGCATAACATAGAAAGGGAAGAAAAAGATTCTTAGTAGTCATGAGAAACAAAGATGCTGTCGTATTTTTCAAGAATGTCTGCAATAACCTGACAACATGATTTGCATTATTTTTGTAGCTGTTGCTTTCACTGAATACTTGCTTTCAAATGTATTATTCAAAGCAATTTTCAGAATGACCTTTCCAGTGTAGCTTCTTGGACTGTAGAAGCCAAAAGCATTGCAGAGTTCTGAATATGGATGGATTTAGCATCTCTTAGGACATGGCACGGTTTGGTATTCTCCCATCACCTCAAGAGCAGACGATTTCTTGTGGCTGTTGCTGTGAGCTGATTGAAGCCCCACCTGCTAGAAGAGAGGCTTTCTTACTGCCTTGCTGCCCCAGGGCTGCCCGTTGCCAGCTCGCCCTAATGATGGGACATTTAGCATTAACCCAAAGTAGGGACCACGCATAGAATTGCCCAGATTGGAAAAGACCTTTAAGAACATTGAGTCCAACCATTAACCTAACACTGACAAGTTAAACTATAACCCTAAGCACTACATCTACATGACTCTTAAATAACCCCCAGGGACAGAGACTCCACCAGGGGCCCCATTCCAGTGCCTGATAACCCCTTCAGTAAAGAAATCTTTCCTTCTGAGGAAAGAAGGTGCATGTAGCTCAGAGGTGGTTACACCAGTCTTTTTGGTGGTAGCATGGTCTTTGTCCATATGTGAAGCTGGACTCCCAAGTGTGCAATAGTGGAAAAAGTTGTGTGTAGACTTTGGGATGGGGGCACGTGATTATTAAAGAAATTAAGGGGTCTTCCTTTACACGTAGCTCACTTGCAGTCTAACAAAGCTGACTGGTTTCAAAGGAGTTTTGAGTTTGTCAACAGCCACGTGGGAATAACTTTGGGAATACTTTTGAAGTTGCAGTGAAAAGCAGTGAGGGAATAACTGTCTGTTGCACATAGACAGTGCAAGCTTGCTCTCTGAAGCAGGTGCTTGCTTCTTCCTTTAAACTCATTTTAGAAAAGAGAATCTTCAAAGTTTTTTCCTGAGGTTGTTGGTTTGTTTTAATAAATAAATGTCTGGGACCAGAGAACAGCTTAATGCGTTTGTTTGTCTTTGTCCATTTAGTTGTGACTTCTTGACATTCCTTTATCACGTTGTAGTTGTTTGAAGTCTAGCAAAGTTTTACTGTGTTTGAAATTTTGCTACCAGAAACTGTTTCTTACAAGACTTGCCCAGAGCTTTCCAGAATGTTGTATTATACTTTGAGACATTTACACTGCATATGACTTGAGCGTGTCACCTTCTCTGCTCTCTTTGAAAGAAAGCGTTCAGCATTTTGTGCTTGTTGTGCTGAATTAGGATAAGTAAAGTAGTATCCTTCAAATTGTGTACTTTAATCTCCTAAAACAAGGTTTATTCCCTTCCTTTCTTCTCCCAGACTTTGTCTCAAAATAGATGTGTGCCTTGTCATATCCTAATTTTTAAAATTTTGCTGTGTCTCTATGGTATTTTTTATTTTACTCCTGCAACCCACTTTTTTTGTTCTAATGTAAGATCATCTTACTCTTAACCACTGAAGTTGAAGGCCTTTACTATCTATAGGTTTCACCTTAGCAGTGAATATATCATGGTATTCGTCTCTAATTTGGGTATATTTACATAGATCATATTTCTCTGTTTAGTATTGTTTTTGTGTCCTTGAGGCTGGTTACTTGCTAGGTATGGCAGGCATGTTTAGAATCTAGCTACAGAACAGGTTGAGCATTTCATAAAAATGCTTAGAAATATTTTGTGGCACTTGTAAACCATGGACCCACCACGTGTCAGAATAGTTTTGTGCCTTTGACAAGTGGTACTAACAGTTGTATGTATTGTGGATGCCAAATTCATACAGTGCGAGCTCAAAACTGTGGGTGAATTTTAAATTTTCAATGATATCATTGACAAGGTCTGATTGCCCAAAGTGGTCAGTATCATTCAATATATAGTTTGGGTTTTTTTCCCTGTAAAAAGATGCAGCCTCTATTCTAGGCAACAATACCTTTTTAACAACAACAAAAACTTCAGTAGGACGTATCAGCCTACCAGAAAACCATAGAAGTCTGTTCTGTGTCTTCATTGTTACGGAACGTTCATGCAGAGTCTTTCCCAAGCACCCTTCTCCTGTTGGCTCAGTTTGGGCACTTAAAAAGCTAATAGCATAAATAAAAAAATCTGAGCCACAATTTTAAAAGGATACTAATCAAATGTACTTGGTTACTCTTTGCTGTAAGCTGCCGAAGATTTTACCTGTTCCCTGCTGTATCACCCATTAAAATGGGGAATCAAAGGTAGCTGGTGGAAGCTCTGTCACTTTTTTTTTCCAGATTAAGTAATTAGTTTAGTAACGTTTCTCTAACTTTGCCTGAGTATTTTTTCAGTGTGTAATTTATGTAAACATGAGAGTAAAGCATAACTTTGATTTATTTATTTTTTTTAATGCAGGTTTCTACAATCCAAGAACTTGTTACTGGTTATGAAGCCTCATTGAAAACTTGTGACCTTTTTAGTGCATATGGTAAGTTTGTATGTTCTTACATTACATTAGTTACACTGTAATTATTAATACTGTTTATGGCAGTTATCACAACTTCAGCAACTCTTGATACTTTTTACAAGAAAATAATTATAATACTTTCTAGTAAATGAACGCATTACAGGGAGATTTTGCTGAATTTGCCAAGCTTTGTTTTTTGTGTAGTTTTTGTTTTGTGGGATTTTTTTTTCCCAAATGCAGTCCTCAACCTCAGCAGTTACTGTAACTCTTTTTTCATTTTGTTGCAGAAAATGGAGAGAAAGAGCCCCCAACGACACTGCTTTGGGTTCGATATTTCCTGGCACAGCACTTTGACAAACTTGGCCAGTGTTCTTTGGCCTTGGATTACATTAATGCTGCAATTGCAAGCACTCCAACATTAATAGAACTATTCTATTTAAAAGCAAAAATTTACAAGGTAAAAAGTGAATTTGGACACGTAGAGTACCTGGTTTATAAAAAGAAACAACCCAACAAGCTGGTGTGAGTGTGTGGATAGTGTTTCTGTTAGCAATGGTTATGGGCATTGATTTCATGAGGGTTTCTTTTTGGTCACTGTTCTGTCAGGAGGAAAATAAACTGTTTTGTTTAGGTTTTGCAAAACAAGTCACATCTTAAAGCGAATTGTTATTCTGAAAAAAAGTTGTTACTCTGTTTGTTACAATAATACTGCCTTTTGTCATTTCTGGGGGAGAAATACTAGTAAATACAGATTTCAGGAGCTGGTTAATAGCAGGCTTATACTGAAAGTTAACTATTTAATTTCTCACTAACAGCATGTAGGTAACCTCAAGGAAGCTGCCAAATGGATGGATGAAGCACAGTCTTTGGATACAGCAGACAGATTTATCAATTCTAAGTGTGCTAAATACATGCTGCGAGCAAATATGGTGAAGGATGCAGAGGAGATGTGCTCTAAATTCACAAGGGTAAGTATAAGCTTTAAGAAAGACAGGTTTTGCTTGCCTCTGGCAGTTCTTTTTCATTCGTATAACTTTTGACCCAAATAAAAATTATTTTTTTAGTGTCTGTTTTTAAGGGAATGCTCTTATACTTTGTGCTAAAAAATATGTAGAATCATAGAATGGTTCGAATTGGAAAGCAACCTTTCAAAGATCACCTAGTCCAGCATCTCTGCCACGGGCAGGGACACCTCCCACTAGACCAGGTTGCTCAAAGCCCCATCCAGCCTGGCCTGGAACACTTCCAGGGATGGAGCATCCACAACTTCTTTGGGAAATCTGTGCTGATGTGTCACAATCCTCGTAGTCAGTATCTTCCTTATCCAGTTTAAGACTGTTACCCCTTGTCACTGCAGACCCTGGTGAGAAGTTTCTGTCCTTACGAGCTCCCTTTATCTGTTGAAAGGCCTCAGTAAGGTCTCCCTGGAGCCTTCTCTTCTCCAGGCTGAACCCCAACACTCTCAACCTTTTTTCAGGGGCAGGGGGGTTCCAACTCTGTGGGGTTTTTTGGGGGTTGTTTGTTTTTTTTTTGGTGGCTCTCCTCTGGACCTGCTCTAACAGGCCCCTGTCCCTCTTGTGCTGGGGTCCCCAGAACTGGATGCAGGACTCCAGCAGTATAGACTCAGTAAAACTGGAGAAAACGGGTGTTCAAAGGAGATTGCCCAGAAGTGTTTTGTCATTGTCTCACTTCTGAGTATCTCCGTGGAAATACATCTGATGGATACCTTGTCTGTCAAACCTGCTGTTACCCAGTAATACCATCAGAGCTAACTGCTCATGAATGTGCACTATATTCGCTGTGATTTAGCATTAATGTAAATTAATTTGGACTTGAACATTTCATTCCTTTATGCTAGTACTACGGATATTATTAAAGCAAATCCTATCTGTAAAAGATGGCATATGCATATGCACTTTAAAGTCTAAATTTTTAATGTTGAACAAAATTTAGATTAATGAAGACCAGTTTTTCTATATTATTTATGTAACTAAATATGAAGACAACTACTTGGTGAGATTTCCTAGAGAACATAAATGAACTCAAGTCCTTAATTCTTCTTATTTTTAGGTGTGAAAACATTTGGAAGTGAATTTGTGAAAGTGAAAATGGTGGATTTTTAGACTAGTGCCACTTACCTGAGAGGGGAAAACCCAATGAAAATTACTTGCTGACCTTTATGAATTTTAGAAAGTGTTATGTTCTTCCCCAAATCATAAAAATAAGACTGTGTATGCAAGTATGAGTTAATCTTAAAAATCTGTTGAGGCACTAATCTTCAGATAATTTTTTTTAAAATAAATATTTCAATCTATTCTTTTCTGTCTTCGCAAGCACAGGCTGTCCTCAGTAGTATTCTCAGTTGCTGGATGGTTATGTCAATTTTTTATTTTATTGCAAGTAGTTGAAGGATTGATTGTTTCCTACTAATGACCTGAAAGTAGCCATAGTTGAAAGAAGCATCTGGTCAATTATAATAGCAACAGTGATAATGATGCTTATTTCAGGAAGGAACTTCTGCAATGGAAAACCTAAATGAGATGCAGTGTATGTGGTTCCAGACTGAATGTGCTGCAGCTTATCAAAGGCTGGGGAAGTATGGTGATGCCTTGAAAAAATGCCACGAGGTAGAAAGGGTAAGTAGGTGCAGACACCAGCAACTTCTTTCCCAGTATTTCTCACATACACACCAAGGAAAATATCTGCGGCTGTAGTCGGCATCGTTTTCTTTGCATGATAAGTTTCTATTGTGCCTGTTTTAAAAGCTACTTTAAAAACTACAGAAATACTTGATTTGTTGCAATAGATGTCATCCCTTACTATTATGTAAAAAAACCCAATTATTTGAAGTGAAACAGATTCAGTATAAAATACTGGGTATCTTAACCATACAACTGTTTGTACATTTACTTTATGCTATCTTTTGCCAACTGTTTTTTGTGTTTGGTTTTTTTTTAAGTTAGAACAATCATATTTCAGTTGGCTTTTAAAGAACACCTAAGTCTTTGAACAATGATGTTATTGTTTCTGTTAAAAAAATGAGATTTTTCTAGATGGATTTTTCCCCTACTGACAGGCTCTCTTGGACAGTAAATACTGTAAGGATATTTTTATGTCTATTTTATTGCCTATAAATAATCAGTTGTAATTTTGACCTCCACCTAATTAAAAGAGTAGACTAAGCAATGGAATTGTTTAAGTTGTGTGTGTGTTCTTTTTTTCTTGAAGCATTTTTTTGAGATAACGGATGATCAATTTGACTTCCACACGTACTGCATGAGAAAGATGACTCTTCGTGCCTATGTAGACCTTTTGAGATTAGAAGATGTGCTCAGGAAACATGCCTTCTACTTCAAGGCTGCTCGGTCAGCAATTGAAATCTACTTGAAGCTCCATGATAATCCTCTCACCAATGAAAGCAAAGAACAAGAAGTGAATTCCGGTATGTAGACTGTAATGGAGGCTCATATGTGTAACTCTTGTCAAAACTTACTAAGCTGACTAAGTTTTCTGGTGTAGAATGAATATGAGTTCTAACATACTAGATGATCTTTCAAGGTCCCTTCCAACCCCTGACATTCTGTGATTCTGTCATTCTCTTTTCTGTTGCTGTTTGATAACTGAAAAGAGATCACAGATAGGCCACAGACTTCTCCCACTCTATTCTCTTACCATATTATAAAACTAGTACATGAGTAAACTCAAGTATGTAGAACTAGGATGTGAAGGAACCTAGGTGGCGAGGAGTGGTGTTTCGGAATATTCAGAGAAAAAAATCAAATTTGGTTCAGGTGTGTAGCAACAGGATGAGGGACAATGGTTTTAAAGCAGGGTGGGTTCAGATTAGATGTTAGAAAAAAGCTCTTTACTATGAGGGTGGTGAGACACTGGCACAGGTTGCCCAGAGAGGTGGTGGAGACTGCATCCCTGGAGACACTCAAGGTCAGGTTTGCTGGGACTCTGAGCAACCTCATCTAGTGAAAGATGTCCCTGCTCATTGCAGGGGGGTTGGACTAGATGGCCTTTAAAGGTCCCTTCCAGCCAACACATTCTATAATTTACTCATTTAAACAAAAGATAAATTATATTAATAGATGAATTATGAAACAGTGGATAGATTTTGGGGAAAGCAGTCTGAATTGTAAGAATTTGATTTTGATCCAGTGTTTTTAGCTAGTAGTGCTATGCAATAAATTAACACTATATTACATTTTCTCATTTTACACATAACTTCAGGACCAAAGAATACATGGATAAGTGTGTATTAACATAATAAGTTTAGAAAATGATTTTAAATTGCTGTTAAATGGAAAGCAGACTTTCTTAGGAAATCAGTGGGATGTGGTTTAGAAATCTTGAGGGTTCAATGACAAATGAATTACAAGGTGTTTTCCTTTAAGATAAATAGCTGCTTATTCTGTGAAATTGCAGCTACCATCAGTACTGCAGTGGCTGTTGAGTAAAGGATGGAAATTAATATCTAGCCCTTTGCAAAGAGAAGGACTTTTGAGGTGGGGGGAAGAAGTTTAAGTAAAACAAAAATACCACTAAATGTTGCCAATGCAACCTTACCTTTCATTGAGGTGAATAAGTTTTTCCGTATCTGCCTTGTATAATGAAGTCCAAGAGGAGTGCATTTCACCGCACAGTTCCACTTGCATCTTGTTTCTCTCCGGCTTTTTTCTGTATATAATGTCAAGTCTGTGTCTGACAGGGCATCTTGATAGCAGTAGGTCACAGAAACTAAGGTGGGGAAGAGTGAGAAGCCAGTTAGCTCATTTGCCTGCTGCGTGCTGGCCCTCAGTAGGCTCATTCGCAGGAGATGGCAGCTCTGTGTGTATGAATGGGATCAAAAGAAGGTTTGCTTCTCCTTGCTTCCCTGTCTGAGAGTGGTAGCAGGCCCCAGTGGAGAGGCGACAGTGCAGTGGCCACCAAAAAAATGGTGTGTTAGTCCAGCAGCCCTGTCCTTCTGTTCCTTGCCCACGCTATTATCACAAATCATGCTGAAGCACCTCAGTAACCAGTGGAAATGACTGTAGTATTCTGGCTGAACTGCTCGGGTCAGTGGGACAGCAGGGAAGGAAAAATTGAAAGGCGCAAGGCTCCTCACTTCTGTGTGAACCTGGAGGAAACCGTGTTTCATGTGTTCTCCTTCTCAGGCAACTGTTAAACCTTCTTGGTTTCTCTAAATGCTAGTCCAGTCTAAAAATCTTGAACATAGCGAGCAGCCTGAAGACTCATATAATGCTCCTACTAATACATACGAGAATATTTTCCCTCTCCTCAGCCCAAACTATCATTTTCTGCCTGCATCCATTTAGCCATCCCATAGCATTTACAGAAAATCAGTGCAATTGCTGCGCTCTGTGTTGTTCAGACACTTTAATGGAAGATAACAAGCTTATTTTAAGGTAGTGGCTGGACGGTTCTAATTAGCACTAGAAGGAAGCTGAGTATTATCTTTGAAAACCATTGTCCTTTTGCTAAGGTAAGACTTGTCATAGATGCAACAGTTTGATGTAATTAACCTTTCAGATTGTTGAGGCTTCTGCAACAACTACATAAGAGAAAATGTCCAAGATCAAGCATTTGTGTTGTGCTGTAAACAGAAATGTAGTGGTGTTAATGTTGGAATCCATAGGGATGATGGTCTGGCAAGTGGTAACGTTCATGGCAGTCACTGTACAAGTATGCCCTTGTGACCTGGGGAAGGAGCGTAGTGGCATGTCTGAGTATTGAGAGAAACAAGATTTGAAATTAAATACGCTGTTAATATAAGTTAGTTACCTGTTTGTTACCTTAACCTGTAGAAAATCTCTCAGCCAAAGAACTGAAGAAAATGCTTAGCAAGCAAAGAAGAGCACAGAAGAAAGCAAAACTTGAAGAGGAAAGAAAACACGCGGAAAGAGAGCGACAACAAAAGAATCAAAAGAAAAAGCGAGATGAAGAGGAGGAGGAAACTAGTGGACCCAGGGAAGAGCTAGTTCCTGAAAAACTGGAAAGGGTTAGCATGGTCTTTCATGTTAATTAATGTGATTATCATAAAAAGTCTATAATCTGGGATATTACCAGATTATTCTACAAATCTGAGGGCGTTTGCATGCAAAGATACCTTTCTGTAGTCTGTATTTACAGTAAAGTAATATTTTTTCCTTTAATAAATCAAAGTTTCCTTGAATTTGGCATTTTTTAAAAGGTAGACCATCCTTCATTAAAATACATACTGAACAAAAAGATGGTTCTTGCCTGATGGTTCCTGTTTTCATACAGGCAATGAATTAAAAAATAACAGAAATGTGATTGCAGTTCACAAAATTTGAAGACATGAGCCAGTGTTTTCTCTGAGCATAAAGAAATATCTCTATTATCACGGACAATAGGCTTAAACTTCTGAAGTTGCTAAGGTGGTCATGTTTAGTTGTTGGCTAAATTGCAACAATGAGTACATGAAGTGAGCAGTGCCAGAGTTAGCAATAACTTTGTCTTTTTCAACACGAAATCATGAGTAGACACTTAAATCTTGTTCAGAAAAAAAAATATTGTAGTTGAGATTGATTCAGAAAGCTCTACAAAGTTTACCTGTGGTCTTTGGTTATTTAAATACTTCGAATGACACAAACTATCCTTGGTGCTTTTTATTTGACATGTATTTTAAGCTTTGAATTTCACTGTGTTTTTATTAAAACAGGTAGAAAATCCATTAGAAGAAGCCATTAAGTTTCTTATACCACTTAAGAATCTTATTGGAGATGACATAGAAACACACTTACTAGCATTTGAAATATACTTCAGAAAAGGTAAAGTACTGCATAATTTTATTTTTGCTCTAGAAAATTGTAACCCTTCACTGCAGCTTATGTTATGTGAATGTAGCCTAAAATGGTCTGCAGAAGCTATTTACTTGACTGAAGCTGGGATTTGCATCATGGCCTGCAGTAATAGGGGAAATAGCATTTTTGTGTAGCCAAACAAAAAAAAAACCAAAAGAGCAAAGTGAGTTGTGGCATATACTAATAAATGCTGTGGTAAGATATTTGCAGTGTGATCTTTATCTAAGGGGAAAACAAAGCCAAATGGGTAGTAACATCACCTACGCAGCGCTGCCAGAGTTTAAGCAGCGAGCATTTCTATTTTATCAAGAAAATTGGACGGGAAAAAATAAATCCCTCTTCTAATTCTCTGTAGTCATTGATGTTTCTGATGTTTGTACTAGATTTACTAAAGAGAACAGTAGTTGATATAAAGAGAAAAAGTTCTGTATTCTTAATTTTGGTATGTTTCTGTGTGTTTTCTCCTTTCCACAGGAAAGTTTCTGTTAATGTTACAGTCTGTCAAAAGAGCTTTTGCCATCGACAGTAATAATCCGTGGCTACATGAGTGCTTGATTAAATTCTCTAAAGCTGGTATGTGTATAGGAAGTACGTATACATGTATAAAGATACAGGAAATGATGTTGTACAAGGGCATAACGACATACTTTTGTAATCTATAAATACTTTCGAAACACAAACTGCTATGAATAAAAATAAAAATTGTTTGTTTTCCATGGTAATACCCAAGAAAACACAGATTGTGCCATGCAGGGTGCTGTGTGTGTATTATACTCCTTGCTCCATTAATCTACCAGGTTGATGCAATAACTCATTTTGACTGGATTTCACAGTGGAGTAGATGTTCCAAAGATCTCTGAAATTTGTCAGTTTTAAGAAAATAAGTGGCGGAGATGGGAGAAGGAGGTTCTGACTGAAGCAAAGTGTGTGCATTGTGGGCTTGCAGCAGAGCGCCCTTTATGAATATTTAATCTAGAATAAACACAGCTTGTATTGACCTGTTTCAAATGTACATTTGTGTTTCTGTGCCCAAATTTTGAAAATGGGAATTTTAGCAGGGATGTTTGTGGTTTCACACTGTTTTCTACAGTCGTTTAAATGACTTTTTTTTATGTCTCTTTCCCCTTCTAGTATCTGACCATAGTAACCTCCCAGAAATTGTGAGCAAGGTCCTAACTCAAGAAATGCAGAAAATCTTTGTTAATAAAAACTTGGAAAGTTTTAATGAAGAATTTCTCAAACACAATGCTACCTCCATTCAGCACCAGCTGTCAGGTTTGTTTCATTTAATGCTCTTGAAAAGGAGATGGTTTAAGTGATTTATGTCTGGAATCTTTATCTGCCGTGTGTAATTCATTCATACTTTCCAGTGAGCCAGAAATTCACATTTACATTGCATTTTTCTGCCTGCTTTGACCATGTTTAAAAAACATGCACTTTTTTTTTGTTAGATGCATAAGGAACCTGCTTCTTAGGTCCAAAAAGTGTGATTAAAGCATCACAAGTATTCAGGCACAGAAACAGAAATCCCTCCTGTTGCAGCTTTTAGTTTGGAAATTATATGTAGGAATTTTTTCAAATTTTTTTTTTGAGAAGCAGTGCTTTTCCCTGTTTTCTTGTCAGTTGGAATGTCTCTGTTCCTGCTCATAGCTTTTTCACATAGCAACAACATCAATAAAAATACCACGGTGAGGTTGTTATGCTACTTTTACTGTTCTGCTTTATGGTCAGCAATGAAAATGTTGAAATATGAAACTTAGACTACTTGTGTAGAAGAACTGCAAGTAGCTGCTGCAGCTCAGTCAAAGGAAGCCAGAATTGCGTTTTTGTCATGGCTACTGAGTACAGAAAGTTTTGGAATAAAAATTCTAATACCTGAGAAGCTAGTGTAGAAGAAAACAAAATGCCTCTCCGGCAGTTAGGAAGCAAAAATAAATGTAGGTTTATCAAGCATTTAAAGTATGTGCCTAGTACTAATCTCACCAATTTTGTAGAAGTTACCCAGGGTCTGTCCAAAATCACTGAAGAAAGTTAGCTTCAGAGGATTTTCATCTGTCTCTAAAGTCAGACAACTCTACCCCAGCCTTACAGAGCCCATTACAGGATCCCTGTTTCAGGACAGCGTCTTGAGAACACTATTTGTGCCCCGTGTCCTGTGAGCAGGGTCAAAATTTGGGAACTCAGGTACCGATATCTCAGCAGGCACTTGCTGCTGGTTCTTACAGATGTGTTCTTCTACTCCTCATTGTTGGGCATCTAACGGGATGTTTTCCAGGTTCTGCTCTCTGTTTTTCTGTTACTACGGAAGGCAACACAGTCCCCTTGTCGTAGTAATTGTACAGGCCAAGGCTGTCATACCTGTGGGTTTGGATTCAGGCTGTCTACATCTTTAGTGCCTCTGAGAAGAGCCTGAGCTAGATCACTGGCAGTGGGGGCACTCGCAGTACAGAGATGTCAGGGACCCCTTTGAAGGCAGTGGGGCTGTTCACGTTCAGTGGAAGTGTGGGGGCGTAAATCTGTAACAGCTCCTCAGGGTCAATCAGTGGACATTAGGGTCCCTCGATCACTTGGTCTTATCATTTTACAAGCAGCGGTATTAAGATTTTAAAATGAAATCAGGAATGAACTAACATCACCTTGGTAGCTTTAGGTCTTCTTCATCCATATGTCAGTCTTTGTGCTGAAAAAGATTTGAAGCGATTGACTTCTCTACTGTACAATTGATAGCTTTTTTTTAACTGTCATCTTTAATTCAAGTTTGAAGACATAAAGGTTTGAAAGATCTGAACTTTTAAGTCTGAGTCCAAATGAGTTTTCTTAGCTTAAAATGATTATTAGTAAAAACAATTATAAGCAGAATTTTAATCGCATTTCAAGTTCCATACCAAAGCCTCCCTGACTTGAAACAAATGTAGCTAGATTAAGTTCAGTAAGTCTCTTGATGTAGAGAGGCATGTCTGGACTTTGTATTTGGTAGAAGTATATGAAATGTCTGTGTGTTCGTTAAGATGAGATGTTAAATTACAGCAGCTATGATGTGAGGAGCAGCACAGTATTTTGCTGAGATGCCCAGACCAGTTTTGATCAACTGTAGTTCAAAAAGCTGCGTAGTTACGTTAATGCGATGTCTTACTTTTCGGCAATGTAGTCTGGTCTAGGCAAAGCCCCAAACTTGAGTGACAGTTCCCTTGGAGCGAAGGTATTTTGCTCAGCCCTGGGTTAGTAGCCCAGCTTGGCTTTACTTTCTGCCGTAAGGACATAGACACATTTCTTCTGGATTGTGTTCCACAATTGTTTAATAACTGTCTCATTTGCTTACCTCTAGTACTTCTCCAAATAATTCAGGGTATCTCCAAGAATGTGTCTTTTACTCATTTCTGAGTTTGTAGGATGGATTTCATTTAGTCTGCTGGTGGGAAGGGCTTTGTCATGCTGCTAGCTTCAGGAAGTGCAGCCTCTTAGAAGAGACTGAGCTAAAAAGTAAAAATCACTCAACAGAACTGATTCTGTGTAGCTCAAACCAAGACATCTTTATGGGTATTTCTTGGCTGCCAGGTCTTCAGTGAAGTGAGGCGTTTCATTTTTTGCGGAAGCAGATCTCCCATGTTACTCAATCCTTATGTTTCTAATAAATTTCAAAACAGCTTTAGCTTTGTTAGTTTTCATTTATAAATAAGACAGAAAAATAGAGTTTATTAAAATTTGCAGGAAGTCCTAATTCACACTGATTTGTAAGTTTTCAGATTCTTTGTGCCTTTATATGTGATATTGCCTTTAGGAATGCTGTTGTCTAAATGTTGTGTTCTTTCTTGTGGCAAGGTGCAAAGATGATGTATTTCCTGGACAAATCAAGACAAGAAAAAGCAATTGCTGTTGCTACTAGATTGGATAAAAACATGAGAGACAAAAATGTAAAGGTAAAAGATAACAGTGTTTAAAGCCAAAGAATGTGTGGGATCTTATGAGGAAAGGCTGAAGGAGCTGGGTCTCTTTAGCTTGGAGGAGGCTGAGGAGTGACCTCATGAATGTTTATAAATATGTCAAGGGGAGTCAGGAGGATGGAGCCAGGCTCTTTTCAGTGTTGTCCAATGACAGGACAAGGGCAATGGGTACAAGCTGGAACATAGGAGGTTCCACAAAAATACTAGAAAAAACTTTTTCCCTGTGAGGGTGACAGAGCACTGGCACAGGCTGCCCAGGGAGGTTGTGGAGTCTCCTTCCCTGGAGACGTTCAAATCCCACCTGGACGCGTTCCTGTGTGACCTACTGTAGGTGATCCTGCTCTGGCAGGGGGGCTGGACTAGATCTTTTGAGGTCCCTGACCTCCTGTGATTCTGTGATAAAACCCTTCTAAATCCCATTCATTAACAGTTACTTTTTGTTTCTTCAGACGTTAATGAAGGTTTTTGAGGCACTGCTTGACGGCAGTTTCGGGAGCTGCCACACTCAATGTGAAGAATATCAAGCGGCGTGTCATAAACTGTTCCCTTTTACGTCTGCCTTTATGCCTGCCACAAACGAGGACGATAGCAGCATCGCATCTGTGAATCACACAGCCCTTAACCACGATTTGCTGTCTAATGAAATCTGAAATTGTGTGTGTGTGTGTGTATACCTACATGCACCCACGTATACAGAACTCCTGACTCTCATTACGTGCTGGCTGGATACGGATCAGGGTTACTTTTCCAGGTTGTATTTTAATATCTTGAACAGGTATAAAACAAAATATTTGAATAGTTATATGAAATGGAGTATGCTATTAGTTTGTTTGGTTTTTTTTTCTCCCGACAAAAAACTGCCAATATTTATGTAAACATTATCCTTAATCAGCATTTTTCATGTTTGTACTTGTACAGTTTTAAGTCTTTTAATAATCCATCAGCCCTCCCTCACAAAAAATATGGATGTTAAAGACTGCTTACACATAAGTGTTGTTACAGATGCAGATAAACGTGGTCATATCTTGTTAATAAATTATCATTTGAACGTTTTTAGCAGATTAAGACTGAAGTGCTGCTTGAATTGCCCTCTTTGTCCTTTACTGTTCTTTAGGTATTTTTTCCTCTGGGTTTGGTTTTGTTCGTTTGGGTTTTTTTAATTTTATTTTTATCTTTAATCAGTTTGGTTTTTTTGAAGCACAGTGACAATGAAAGCATTGGGGGTTTGCATGTTTTAGTCAGGTGTGTGTTTTATATGGAACCAGTGTTGATGGATATGAAGATAAGAAGCTTATGTAAAATTTAAAAAAAGAAAAAAGAAAAACTCAAAAAACTAAGGCTTTTTGAAGACTATTCTATCTACCTTGTGTTCCATAGCTATGGTTTCCTTAAGTTTATGGTCTGTTTAACATTTTTAAGTTTGAGTATCCTGAAGCAATTCCCTGTGAAAACACAATAAATTTAATACTGTTGTTTGTCCTTTGTTCCATCTTCTTCCTACTGGTTTCTCCCAGTCCGTTCACTTATTGACACTTAAGTTGAAAAAAAGCTGCTCCAATTTTGGGCAAACGCAGAAGGTACAGCAATTGGGAATACAGTTCCTATCTACGACATAAAAATTCCCTGGTTATTTTACTGTGTTACCTCCGTTGAAAGTCTTAGTTGTCCGCTTCTGGCCAATACTCCAGTACTGCTCACGCCTGAGTACTATTGCTAAGGCAAGTAATATGTGAGGAGTATGTTTCACATCTGAAAACTTTAAGGGAGGGAGCACAGAGAGGCTGACTACGACTCATAACGAACCTTTTTCTTACTTTGTATCCTGGTGCATTAACTATTAAATATACAACACATCAGAATGGAAATCAATCTAATATACCTATTTAAAGCGTAGTATTGCTGGACAAAACGGCTACATATGACAGCTTTACATTCTGTAAGAACTGCTATCAAAACGTAACTATACTGTGGCTTGTACAGAAAAATCCGTTTTCTGGAAACTGTAATGGAATCATGCAATCTTGGTCTGTTTTTATTTCACTGCAATGTAAATAATTTCAGTAATATTAACTAGCCCCTCGAAGGCAAATATAAGTTCACGAAGAGGGGATTTTATTAAGACAAATAAACTGTTCTAATTAAAATTCTCCTTTGTGTGTCATCTGTTTAGATTCAGAATGGTTGAATGGAAAACTCACTGTAAAATATTGCCAACATATGTTATGCTGTAATAAATTATTTTGTACACACTTGTCTTTGGTTTGGAATTTTTGCATATTTATGGACATCAAACTCATTAGGTTCTTTTCTGTTCAGTTGCAATGTTCACTAGTTTAATGTGAACTCCTAAGTAGTTAAAATCACTTTCTGGCACACAGAGATGTGTATCTCTGCATGGTAAGATACTACCCTGAGAAGCAGGGCAAGGTGCTTTTTGTCTGAAGTGTTCACCATGTCCCATTTGCTGTGGAACAACTTGCTCAAAAATGTGTTGAGCAGGGAGAGTCAGGTGACCATCACGGGCTGGTTTTGGCTCGGCAGTACCTCAGAAGCAGCACTTTATCAGCCCACCTAAGGTGAAGACACAGAGCGGTACGGTGGTCTTCTGTCTCTTAGGATGGCGACACTTCTGTTGCTACAGGTTTAATCCAGGCCTTGAGAAGAAGGCTGCAGCGCTGCAGGTAAGACCGCAAATCCAAGTCCTCTGTTTAACTTGACACTTTAAATCAGACTTGACCAAAAATACCTGGGTGATGTTCTCAGCAGTTCATTCCATGAGAAAGTAGATGAGTAGTTTTGATTTCTAGACTAAGAATTGTAGGAAGTCTTTGTAGAATTCTGAAAGATATTAAAATCGAGTCTTCTGGCACACAGAGCGTGTTTTGATTTTCTCGTAGAACTGCTGGAGGCATAAGCTGCTGCATTTTCTTCTAGGCTGTCATTGCAGGTGTGAACTGCTTGGGCTGGTAGATGCTTGGCAATCCCGTAGACTGTCGCAAAGAGCAAGTATAGGACGGGTAACAAAAATAATGGAGAAGAGCAGATGTCAAGGGAAGGTGTTTTTCTTTAAACTGTGCTGAAAAGGTTTGACGTCTCTTCAGTAGCTTGAATTAGAACAGGCATCAAACTTAATAGACCTGTTAAGTTGTCCCAGAGGAAGTGTGCTATAATACATAAGTACTAACACTTTACATGTTGTAGCATCAGTACCTCATATTTCAATGTTTAACCTTTAAAATGCTGTCCTAGCTCTGTTCTTTCTTACTGTCTTTTTCATTATTTTCTTTGCCTCTTCCTTGCTTTTATTTTCCCCTCTGCAATTTGCAATCTCAAAAATAATTTAAGCCGCTGACAGTCTTGTTCCAATCTCCCATCCCTTAACTTCTTTCTTCCACTAGCAGATGTGATGTCCCAGGAGGTGGCTTCTCTTGTCTTACCGGTCCATTGGCTTCAGAACAACTGCATGGCTGCCTTAAGAATTTGTGGATGATCCAGATTGAGTCTGCCTGTGGAAGTGACTATGAGATTGAAGAGCCTCACATCAACTTTGCTCCAGCTCAGTTGCACCCTGTACCTGATCTCAGGTCTCAAATCCGAGACTGGCTATCTTCTCTCAGATGAGGCTAGCAGAAAATGTCCTAGACTGAGACTCGGACATCTCCTCTTTTTAGCAGCACCTGTTCCACTGACTCACAGGGTGGTGGAAGGAGTGGCCTATTTATCTACAGCTCTCCTTTCTTCTGTAACCCTGGCCTGGTCTCAGTTAATGCCTAAAGAGCAAGGCTGCAATTTCACCAGGCGCTGAGTTGCTTTAAGATGCTTCTATGGCCACCCACGAGCAGACCCGTGTGAATAAAGCTATTGATATATAGCACATTTCAAGCGGTGACAGTTTGTGTGGTGAGGACTGGTAAAGTTTTGTTTGGTTGTAGCAGTGGTTCTGCTAAGAAAAATTGTCCAGTGTAGGAAGTGAAGCTGTGGTCATCTGCAAGTAGAGCTATAGCTAAGTTGTGGAAACTCATTCCCGATTTAAACCTGAGAAGTCTAGAAGATTTGCTAAAGACCAAAACAAATTTCAGGCCTTGTAATGTGCTTGAGTATTTTTACCCTGTTTTTTAATAAAAAGAAAGAAGCCTTTGAATAATCAAGGAAATTGTACTATTCTCTGCAAGACTGATGTTTCTATCTAGGCTAGGTTTAATAGATTAACAGACTTCTTTTTTTTGTTATCAAAGCCTTTGATTAATCAAGGAAATTGTACTATTCTCCTCTGCAAGACTGATGTTTCTATCTAGGCTAGGTTTAATAGATTAACAGACTTCTTTTTTTTGTTATCAATATACCACTACAATTTTTTTAATCAGTTGGTTTTATCAATACCTTATTCAAATGCTTCACCATCCTGTGATGTGTGCTCACAACTTCCTTCAAATGTAATCTTTGTTGCAGGTACCTTTAAAACAGGATTAACTGTCCATGCCGATGCAGCAGCAAAAGGCTGCCTGCAGAATGCAGGACCTTGTTTACCGTGACATGCTGGGCAATCATAGAATGACTTAGGTTGGAAGGGAGCTTAGAGATCATCCAATCCAACCCCCCTGCCATGGGCAGGGATACCCATAACTAGACCAGGTTACCCAAGACCTCATCCAATCTGGGGACATCCACAACCTCTCTGGGCAATTCTTCAGTAGTTAAAACAGTGAAAAGCTATGTTAGATACAGTTCAGGGCATCATTTAATGAAGAACTAATTCAGTTTGCTGAACTGACAGAACAATTTTTTTCGACTGGTCAAAAGCAGCCAGCTCATCTTCAGTTGCGTGTCACTGAGTAGTGTACATGCTCCTCCTTGGGGTTTAGTGGCAGCAGATTGAGCCATGAACCATCATGGCTCGTGATTTACCCGCAATGACTAGCTGGGTATCAAAAATACTGCCTCTCCTTCGGCACAGGAAGCTCCCTGAACTAGTAGGCAGCTCAGCTCAGATGTACCATCGCTGTGCCCTTCCTTGAGGCCTGTGAAGAAATTTTGGGAGGAGCTGAAAATGACAGTGGTAGTAGTTCAACCAAGTAACAGGTGATAGGACAAGAGGCAATGGCTCAAGTTGTGCCAAGGGAAGTTCAGACTGGATATTAGGAAGAATTTCTTTACTGAAACGGTCATCAAGCATTGGAAAGGGGTGTCCAGGGCAGTGGTGGGGTCCCAGTCCCTGAAGGTATTTAAGAGTTGCATAGACATAGTGCTTAGAGATATATATGGTTTAGCTGAAGACCTGTCACTGTTAGGTTAGTGATTGGATTAAATGATCTTAAAGATCTTTTCCAATCTGGGTAATTCTGTGATTCGGTAACTTCACTGTGTACACAACAGAGAGGCACAGGCACAATTCTGATTGGAACTTGGTTCAGATGTGTTTGCTGTGGTTCTTCAGCTACGTGCTCCTGTAGCACCTATATTCTGCAATGGCATGTATGTATATGTTGGTTAGGCTTCATTTGCTCGTTACCAAAACCCTTCAAAATGCCTCACCTAGACTGGATGTAAAACCATTGAGTCGTTAATTTTGATTACCATAAATTACAGTAAACGAGTTTACTTGCCTAATTTGTTTTGTGGCTCTTTGAAAACCTTTTGGTTTGAGCTGTTCTATTGTGTTTTACAAATCGCTATTGCTTATCCCCGCACAAATTGAGTAATTGTGTCAACAATGTAAACATCATGAGAACTCATTGAGCCAGCACTCAGCCTCACGTGGGGTCCTGCAGTACTGCTTCCACCTCACAAATGCCCAAAAAAAACCTTCTTTCATCCCCAAACGTAGGCAGGTGTACCCCAAGGCTGACAAAATTCTCATCATAATGGAATAAACCTGTCCCAGAAGCCCAGGCCAGAAGGGAAAATTTGGTACCTGATACTCGTATGGATAACAAAAGTTTAGTCCAGAATTAGCGGTTATGGTGGAAGGGGCAGTTTCTCACATCTCTTCAGCTGTAGCTTCTCCAGATTCCCCAAATAATGAATTCATAGAATGACAGAGTGGCCTAGGCTGGAAGGGACCTTAGAGATCATTGAATCCAAACTCCCTGTTATGGGCAGGGACGCCTCTCAACTAGATCAGGCAACACATGGGGACCGAACGGTGTCAGCTAGGAAGAGATCAAGCTTCAGTGGTGACAAAAAAGAGTCAAGCACTTGCCCCTTACTGTTTCAACAGCAACGTTGCATGTACTTCTCGATTTTTACTTTTTTTTTTTCCACGTCTGAACTGCAGGGGTTGAGAAGTGCTCAGTTCACGGATTGTCCACTAGAGGGAAGACTTGTATCCAGAATATTTTCATAGGAACGACAGGCCACTATCTTGTTTCTTTTCAGGTATTCCCTGGGTGTGTAGTACAAGCACAGTAAAACGTCTTTTCTTCTTTTTTCTTTTTTTTTTTTCCCCTCGCAGGCAGGGGAGAGAGGTCATCTGTGTTTTGTATGTGCTTAAATGGCTGGATTAGGCTCGTATTTTTATAACCCAGCATTGGTTTGGGGATCTGAAGTTGAGAGTGTAGTCACTTGCGCTTGTTTTGTACCAGCTGGGAGCAGAGACAGTGGGAAAGGATATCTGAGCCCACAGATGATCAGCCTGGCCTTTCAGGAGAACCCGCATCATATATGGAAAACATCAGTCAATGCTGTTCCTGCCTTGCTCTCTTCAGGCTGTTGAAGAGACGCAGAAAGTATTGGTCTTGAAGATCAGCCTTCGCTCCAGTTAATTTATCGTGGACTAAATATGCTGCCTGCCCACCACTCGGAATTTACTGCTTAAGCATATTTCAAGGCTAGACAAAGTATGTGAGCACATGCTTTTAACGCTTAAGAGGAGGTTTGGAGAGGTTCCTAGAGGTATTTTAGGCATGCAGTGAAGTGAGAGAAGGAAATACACAGTATTTCAAGGACACATTTCATATGATAAATGGTCAAACTTAAAGCAAACCAGGAAATAAGGACTAGAGCAGAAGCTGTCTTGCTGTTCCACATGCAGAGCGCCTAGCCCAGAGCAGTTCTAGATCAAGACAAGGATTTTTATATCAGAAGTAATAAACTGTCATAAAACCTATCTATAAATCTAAGCAAACTATACCTACTTGAGACCTGGCTCTCTAAACAGCAGTGCAGAAGATATTAATGGATCCACAAAAAGTGTCAGGTGCCAAAGGAGTCTGTTAACTGTCACTGGAGATGTTTAATCAAATTTTAGCCAATCCACACAGTTGATTATATTTGAAATGAACTTAGAGAGTAGCTGAAGTTGAAGGAACCTTTATTTCTATTAACAATGTTCCCTGCAGGTCTAAATGCTTTTCTAAGGGAATTCAAACCAAATGACCAAAGCAGTTAGATTTGCCATGGATACATTTATTAGTCTGGGATCCATAGGAGAGACCATGACTCATTTGCTCGGGTGTTCGAGTGCTAATCCAGATGGTAGGTTTGTGTCCCAGTGGTTAGCTCAGGTGTTGCAGAGCATCCAGATGTGAGTGGGAATTGAAATATAAGCAGGTATCCTGTTGTTACTGCCCTGCTCAGGACTGCGGCACTCAGCTGCGTGATTTGTGAACACTGAAGTGTCTGCAAGGTGCTTCTTCAGGACGCAGAGGCAACAAAATCCAAAAGTCCCGTAGTGACATCAATAGCAACCTGGTCTAGTGGGAGGTGTTCCTGCCCATGGCAAGGCTTTAGAACTAGATGATCTTTAAGGTTCCTTCCAACTCAACTCATTCCATAATTCTCTGAAATCTTCTCTTTGGGAGGCTACATCTTCACTAGAGACTTTCTTTTTCACTAAGCAGAGAATTCTTCAAAAAGCAAAAGGTTGGGCAACTCTGCTGGACAGCAACCCCTATATCCAGTTCAATGCCATGGGCACCTCAGGAGACCAAACATCTAAAAAGAGTTCTTGCACTGCTGAGATCTGCAAGGCTGACATCCTTCTTGTTTCTGATGTGCTATCCAGACTGGAACACGTTGTGCTGATAGATGTATGTCCACAGGATTTCTCGAGCTTATCTGACAATTTGTTGATAAAAACTTCACCTTCTCTTTGCTGTACTTCACCCGCAGCCTCTCTCACTGCTTCAGGCTCTGGCACTCGCTCTTTGCTTCTGCAAACAGATTCAAATCAACAGCTTAGCAGGAACCTAACCTGGCAAATGTAGGTTGATTATCTACCAATTACATGTAGATAGACAATGAAACGACAGCAATGTCTAATCAAATATTTGAGGAGCAGCCCACACAACGTTGTGTCAGGCTCTGATTATTTTGTTCATGGCCTTCCTTTCATGAAAGGTAGAAATTCCTCTCAATTCCCTCCCAACACAGGAAGTATCTTTTCTGGAAGAAACTGTGCTCTTTCTGGGTTTGCTCAAACAGAGCCTGGCCATGGCCATGCATGGTTCTTCCTAACATGTTTCATGGACAATCTCACAATACTGGCCATCTCTGAGGAGTAGAAGTAGGGGGGACACATTGGGGAAATGGCAGCAAGAAATAACTCATCAAAAGAAAGTTCCAACTGCATTTGGCTGTTTACTATTAGACAACCTCTCATCAGCATTGCCCATCTTGACAGAAGTCCTGGCCTTCCTGAGGAATGAGGACTACAGTGCCCGGTGGCCGTGCTGGCCTGACCAGGTACGTGACCTACCACAACTCGAATTGGCTATGGAGACCCAACTACCTTTTTAATCAAAAAACCATAAGTTATTTCTCTCTGTACTGCCTAACTCTTTCTCTCTGTCGTCTCCTCCTACCACTCTGAGGGCTTGTGAACTTGCTCTAGTAACAAGAAATTCATGTCTGTGTCAAGTGCTAAAGCTGGTGCAATGCCACATGAGTACTATATTGGTGTGTGCTCTTTGAAATGTCCTTTCAGGAAGACTCATGGCCTGAGTAACCGTGGATACAGCAGCATTAAACATGTTTTTCAATACCATGGAAGGATAAACCTGGATATGCAGATCTGCATTTTTAAGTGTCTATGGTGGCTAAGCCTGGGGTTTGGGTATTTTTTTTTCAAGTGGTATTTTACATTCAGTTATGTTTTTTTAATGTCTATCCTTTTGTCTAAAGGCTCTGAGTCTAGTTTTGTATGCGAATACTCTGCTGTAGAAATGCAGCTAGTAAATCAGTGCTGGGTAGTATAGAGCGGGCAATTCTGAAAGCCTGTTATTTATGAAATAAAAGTTGGAAATAGAAAATGAGCATATGGAAGAAGTTGCTGTCACAGATCCTCCCTCCGGCTGGGAGAATTAGAGCATGGTTTACTTTCGTTTGTGGGGAAGACAGGATGCTGCTATGGCTTGTCACAAAAATTATTCGAGAATGAGAAAAATGGAAAAAAAAAAAATCCCAGGGCTTTTAATAATTATTCTTAAACTGAAATGCAGTTGTCTCAGTCAGAGGGAAGAGCTGGATGTGGTACATGGTCACTAACACTGATTCTTTTCTTCCCATCTACATAACCCCCTGTGCGCTCCTAACAAGAGAGGCTCCAGCGGACTAAAGCATGGTTATTTCCCAACCATAAATATGCAAATCCCTGTCCCTTAAAGGATGGTGATTTACTGGCTACCCAAAGCTCGAGGATTACTCCTTTTGTTCCAGGTTCATATGATGACTGACTCAATGGGTTCCCGGGGCCATGATTGGCACCACGGCAACACAAATAAATGAAGAGCTCCGCTCCTGTTCTAACATATGCAACCACATGCCTTCAGCAAACAAGAGGTCTTGGCTTCTCCTTTTGCCACCTACTGCCTTAAAGCCAGTAGGGCATGGGAGGGAGCGTAAGACTTGATTATTTTTCAGCCTGCTTCAGTAAATCGCTTCAGTAGGGAGAATGGGAGTAACATCCTGCCCCTCCGCCATCCCTGATTTCCTCCGTTCTTGTGGCTGTACTGGTCTGAGTGACCTGGAGATTGGTGCAACACAAAAAGAAAGATGCTCTGGGACGTGCTAAAAATGATTTAGTCACACAAGGGCAAATGAAACAGACAAAATGGAATCCTATATAAAATTTTAAAAAGCAAAAAAAGGAAAAAAAATCACCACAAAACCTGAAGCATGATCAGCGTTCCCAGGAAAATCTAGTAATAATTCTTCTTGGGCAAGGAACATTTTTCTTTTTTGGGTTATGTTTAATAGCTTTTTGGGGCCAGGTATTTTGGCGACAAGTATATTTTATTATCATTGTAATTATTAATTACTTAAATTTAGAGCCTGGATTTCTTGGCCAGAGTTCAGGCTCCGGAAATATATGATCCCCAAACAATGTTGGATGTGAAGTACAAGAAGACTGAGCCAAACAGGCTACGTGTATGCGACTGTGAAATATCGTAACAGAAGCAGTAAAAAATACATAATTTTTAGTTGGAGGAAACAGCATTGATATAGAATATGTCTGCCTGAATATTTTACTGCCTTTTATTTTACTTATGGAGGAAATGAATTAGGAGAGATCTCGTATTATTTTCATACATAAGAGCTCCCATATATGTTTCACTTCACAAGACTTAAAATTTATTTCCAGTGTGGTTTGCATGTCAGATATTTTTCATGAAATACAAGACTCTTAAGCCTTAAAATCCCATGCTCCTTGTATATAATCATCCACTGTTGAGTCAATATTCTTTTTCCTCTTGACAAAATTACAATTTTTTCAAAGAAGCACAGAATCCAGCTATCTGAACTCCTTAGTTTCTCAACAATTCATAGCAAAAGCACACAGAAAACAACAATTCTTTCTCATTTGCATTTGAAATGGCCCAAGTTTCTTGATGGAGCGGTAGTCATGAAAGGTTTTGAAGCAAAAGTGGCAGAAAAGTAAAGAACTCAAGTTCTCCAGTTTGTGGTTCAGCATGTTAACTTACACCAGCCTTGCTATGGTGGCAGTAGCAGCAGATGGGGGTAAAACCAATGGTTTGCCCTGAGCTAGAGTCCACGACCAAATGACATGGAAAATAAAGTTGTTACATGGTATTCGTATGTATGCTTTTTCCATTTTTTTGTCCACATTTCCCTTTTAAAATGTTATTTACTGCTACCAGATTCCTTTGGATGACTCCTGCTGGGGGAGAACTCAGTGGAAGAAGACCAAACTCCATCCTTTGCTCACTCTTGTGCAGAGTCTCATGTGCAATCCACCCATACAGAGGATATGTGCGCAGCCTTGTTTTCCTGAAAACAGACTCAAAATGAGGCAATTTCTCCATTTCCAGTTGCCACACAGCACTCCAGCTGCCAGGATCTTTCCCTCTGCTGGCTTACAGCCATGGTTCCTTTGCTTACATTGCTCCTGCCGTCTTGCTGGCTTCTTGACTGCTTCTCTCTGCTTGTTCTCTGACTGCTACTTTGCCCTGCATGGAAAAAACAACCAGACAACATCCATTTCTGCTACGATCCAGAAACACTAGTGCAGCTTTCAATCAGTGTTTCTCGTACATGTGATGTGATCTCGCTCTAAAAAGGAGCTTCTTGCATCTCTTCACTGCCACTATAGCATTATCTATAGATATCTGTTGTCAGAGGAGGGTGACCAAGACGGTGAGAGGTCTTGAGTTCAAGGCTCACAAGGAGTGGCTGAGGTCACTTGGTTTGCTTAGTTTGGAGAAGAGGAGGCTGAGGATTGACCTCATCACAGTCAAGAACTCCTCAAGGAGGAGGGCAGCGGAGGGGCGGTGCTGATCTACTCCCTCTGGTGACCAGAAATAGGACACGAGGGAATGGAGTGAAGCTACACCGGGAGAAGTTCAGACTGAACCTTAGGAAAAGGTTCTTCACTGAGAGGGTGGTTGGTCACTGGAACAAGGCTCCCCAGGGAAGAGGTCATAGCAACAAGCGTGAAAACTCAAGGCTGAGGATACCCTAAAACCTGGCTGTAATGTACATTACAGCCCAATACATCTTGTGTTTGGCACTCCGTTTTGTTTGCTTTCTCCTAGACATTCTGTCCTCAGGATATCAACAATGTACTAGCAAAACAAACACAGGCATCCTTGGAAAAACCTGGTGACCAATGAGGAAAAGAAGAAAAAGACTTGTCGTGCAGCTTGACATTAGAAGTGTTTCTGCAAATGCAGCCAGGAATTAGGTTGTCAGCAGTTGTCTCTTTTGACCCCAACAGCTAAAATTTAGCTTAAGTTACAATAATGTGAAGAAGAAATTGAGGTAGTGCTAGGTTCTTCCAGCACTTCTATACCAAGAACATGCAGGGAATACTTTCCTGAGTACAGAAGAGTCAAACAAGCAAAGACTGTCTCCATGTTTCAAGGTCAAAGTCTTTGGGTGAGACCTATATGTCTCTTGTAGAGTTGGAGTAAATTTGAGCTGGTTTTCCAATTAAATCTCCTCTGAAAGAGAAGTCAGAAAAATGCTTAGAAACTGAAACCACCAGAAGGCATGTGGAGACACTAGCAGATCTGCATTGAAATTACTATTGCCCCAAGTCAGGTGGATAATAAGAACACAGCTTTCGTTAGGTGACACTATCCCTTTCGTCATCTCTCAAAAAGGCACCAAATAGAATTTGATCAACTTATTTTGAAACATCCTTATCTCTTATTTACTCACTACCATTACCTGAACTCCTCTCCCTTTCCCATGCAATGCTCAGCCAAAGTCCCTTGACCTAGAACTTTCAAATTCTTAGGTTGTTTTTGCATACTTCTTTGCTGTGGACAGAAGCTCACATTAAACTGCCCCTTCCAACGATGTCAATATAGGCTACACCTACCAGTTTCAACAACTTTTAATCTAGCTGCAATAATAATGATTGCTTCTAAATTTCCATAAACATGTTTTGGAGCAAATAATTTGTTTAATTATTTCTATTCAAAACTCTGAGAACTTCTACCTCATGTTACTGAAGGACAGAGGAAGAGAAAAGTGCACGGGTTATATTCCGTTCATGGTTAGTAGTTTAATTTGACAATCGGAAGATTTAAAAGTGTAATGGGTGGGAGAAAGGGAGTTTAGGTTTTGGCAGGATTAAAAATGAGCTTTGCTCACAAAGCCACAGTCATGAGTGGCAGTGAGCTGGTCCCTGAGTTTGCATCCATTGTGTGAATGGAGAGAAAAACTAAAAGGAATCATGTCAGTTTGTACAAAGTCCAGATTCAGGTTTAAGGTCTACAGAAAATGTTGGGAGAAGAGAATAGAATCATAGAATCATTCAGATTTGAAAAGACCATTGGGATCATGGAGTCCAACCATTAACTCTTCTCAACAAAGCTCACCCCTACACCATAACCCCCAACACCACATCTAAACAACCTTTAAACACATCCAGGGATGGTGACTCAACTCCCTCCCTGGGCAGCCTATTCCAATGTTTGCCTACTCATTCTGTGAATTTTTTTTTCCTAATGTCCAGTCTAAACTTACACTGTGTCAGTTTGAAGAGGAAGGGAAGAAAGTCCTGTGAAAGATCTCTGGCAAAGGGTGTTTTTGGAATTCTATTGCTGTAAGGTACTCACTCTTCCCACTGGTGCCGTGGATTGAGCTACAGGTCACAGGCTGGGATTCAACCTGGCTGGCAGCAAATGCAGGCTTCTGGTGTCAGTTAGGTGGCCTACGTAAAAAAAAAATCATGGCTCATTCCAGCCAAGTTTTAATTAGGCTGCTGTCCTCATTACAGAACAAGTTCAGCAATTCCCTCACATGGGCAATTCTACTTGCAGTGTGAAGGATAAAACAGACTGGAGCATCAACCACTGTCTCGCCCTTCAAAGAGCATCCAGGAGGCAGGGTTGCAATGACTTGAACACGGAGACACGTTACGCCGATGATGTTTGGTCTATTCCTGCTCTGTGGCTCAAGGAGCTGGGTTTCCCCATGTGTCAGCCTGATTGGCACCTGTGCTTTTCCATCCTCTGCAGTTTTCATTTTTGTCCTTCGTAGCTGTCTATATTTTGGGTTCCCTTGCATTTGGCGGTGAGGGGGTTCTCTTTGTCCTTCCCAGATTTTGAGTGAAGTATCGCCTTTAACCACTTGAATTTAAAGTACTGCTGGCTCTTTATGCAGAAGTAAGTCAAAAGTTGAGCCCATTCGACTCAGTACTGATTTTAACCACTTGGAAGTGCCACTTCTGTAAAGAATTATTATTTTCACAGACTGAAAAACATTAGAAGATTCATGAAAATTATATGCTCAGAACTCCAGGCTGCTTCTACAGGCAGGGATCTGTCACTGGCTTCTGTCTAGCACTAGTACCAGTGAGAAGATGGGTTTAGATTTCACAGAATGCCTGCTTTTAACTGTGGGAATCTGGTGCTTACTCAACAGAATCAATGTTTTGGGGTACTCTGAATCTTTGAAGTGGTGAAAAGAAATGACCAATTAGACCAGAACTTTCCAGCCATTTCTGACCAGCAGCTTCGGTTTTCTGCATATGTGCATATTGGGCTGCATATGTGCTGTGAATTTTAACCATCTTCCAGTAAATTTGTCTTTTTTTTTTTTTTAACTTGTCTTACATGACCACCTCAGAAGTTGTTCACAGATCTGTAGGCATCTCTGCATCATGGTTTGAAAACCACTAGTCAACCCGCAGCGCCAATGCCTGTGTAAACCAATCCTAGGATTCTCTTTGGTGGAGCAAAGGTTTTGTGTCCCAAATTACTCCATGTTTCACTTGGAAAACGGGTACCCTGTGAGCCTTGCAGCTGGCTATATCAGAGTACCTGCTACCGTTTTAAAAGTCTTTCCCTGAAGCATATTTACAGGCAGCATTTGTTGATTTAAATAGCCATGTGGCTCACAACTTCGTGAGGTTAAAAATGCAGTAGGAAACCACTGTAAACATTGCATCGCCAGCTGAGGAGGATCTGGAGACACTGTGTCGAACGGTCACAGAGAACTTCACTTTAAATACACCTTGGATGGCTGCCTAGAAGATGGGAGGGATTCGGTAGCTGAGGTTTACATTACAAGTAGCGTTAGATTTTTCTACCGATAAACACGAGCAGTCAGGAGCGTCAGCCCACTGTTTTTGGACACTGAGCTTAAAAGTGACTTCTTCATTCTGCCAGATACAGGTTGCTCCTGTAGGCATCAGCGACAAAAAATAAAATGCATCTAGTTCAGCAGGAGTATGTTGAGAGCCTTCAAGAATATTTCTGGAGGTGCATGGCTATATGGTCTCTAATGCAGAACCAATAGGCATGAAAGTCAATCTTTGTTTCCTTCATGTACAAACTAATGGTTTATGCAGAAGATTAAAATTCACCAGGTGAATCTCAGTTGCATTCAGTTGGATCACAGGCTGCTTAGGAGAGAATATGAGGATTTACTGGAAGAAATGTTAAGAGGCTTGTCTACGAAGCAGTAAGCATGACCAGAGGTTTTTAATATCAGGTTTTCTTAAGGAAAGAAGATTCCCAAACACCTGGCTGTAAAGAAGGAAAGTTTATGGAATAATTTCTTCAGCATGCCTAGTAATTATTCTGAAAATGGTAAATTTGAGTGTAAAATAATAATTTAAAGAGAACACCAGAGATAAACTCTTGTATTGCTACTGGGAAGCAGTTGTTCTGTCACTCCATTTCTCCTGAAATACTTTTCTGCTGTACTTACATGTCGAACTGGCTCAGTAAAAGATAAGACAAACCAGCTACAAAAGACATACATAAGGTCCAGGCCAGCAGTGCAAGAAGGGAGAAGTAGGGAGAGGTCATTCCTCATTTTGTGGCAACGAGGCCTCTGAACAACTCAAGACTTATTGTACACCTTCACCCCCATATCCGTGTGCTCTTTGCTATGTGACCTATGATCTCATCCAGACAGCTGTGAGATTGCTTGACCATCTTTAGGAAAAATAATAGGAAGGGCACAGGAGGACTTTAAGCCTCTGTGGGGGTTTTTTTCCTGTATTCCTCACAAAACAGATATATTCAAGCTTCATCTAAACCATTTTTTGCCTCTAAGTCTTGTGTTACAATACCAACGAGCACGTAACCAAATAACCAGTGCTCGATGGGGATGTGTGCTGACAGTAGGGTTGATCATATGTGTAGGGGCTTGGGAAAAGAGAATTGACATCAGCTGCGGGGCCAGGTCCTTGTCTTTTTGGGCTGTGAGTTCTACTTGATGGTTCTCCTTTCTGTATTCCTGTGTTGTGTCTGTTGTTGTTCACCCTGCTCGTGCTCTTGACGTCATGCCCTCCTATCTCCTTGCTCCCTGCTTTTTAACCTCACTTTCCATCTGTGTCACTGCCGTCATCCAAAAGAGTTGTTTGTAGCCACTTTTATGCGCCGAAAGGAAATCAGAGGATGACCACAAGAAAGGAGGAAGCTGCAAAATAAATAACAATTGAACTTCACCATGAGAACTTCTTCTGATCCACTGCAAAAATAAATAAATCTCTCCCTATCAGCGGGTAAAGAGAGGTGAACAAATCTGTTAGACACAGATGGTTTATTGTCTAGAATATTGTTTTTCTCTTCTTATGTCTTGCAGGACCAATGACAACATGTCTGAAAATGTCAAGAAGCCTCAGAGAGATTTTTTTAATTTCCTTTCCCTGTCCTCAACTCTTCCATTTTAATTCTAGATATTCTTATCAACACACAAATATAATCATAGGTCCTGACGCATACGCATGGAATAGCACCTGATGTCTGTTTTCAGTATTGCTGGGTATAACTAAATGTGACAGAGTCTTCCCCAATGGGTATTTAACAGAACTGGTATTTTAGCTGCTCAGACAGCTTCTCTTTAAAATGAGCCAGAGACTGCGCAAGAGCAACATTTGGTAGCTACAGAATGTATAAACATCAAGTTAACCTGACTTCAGGACAAGTGGTAACATCTTCCTTCTAAGAATAGGGAAACCTCTCCACTGGAGAACACCTTGGCCAAGGCAGCTGGGGCCATGGCTCCCTGCTCTCGAGTGGCTCCCTGCATCCCGACCCCTGCTACCTGCCCCTCTCCTGAGGCTGACTTCTCTGCCCCCCAAAGCCACAGGCTCGCTGCAAACATAAACCAAGCAACACAGGGCTGGCTGCTGCCCCTTTGTCCTGCTCTGTGCCTATGGCGATGACCATCCATGGGGCTGGTTCAGGATGACCCAGGCATGTGTTTTGGGTGAGACACCCTCCTCATCGCTGGCTCTGATGCTCGTTGTACCCTCCATCCATCCATCAATCCACTCATCCACCTACTAGCAGCCCAGTGTGGCTGCCCCCTCCTGAACCACAAAGATTTGGGATTAGCAAAGCCAAATCAGCCAGAAGAAGATGTGATGAGAGGACAAGTGGCAATAGCAATACTCTGCTCTGGTGAGACCTCACCTGCAGTATTGCGCCCACCTCTGGACCCTTCAACGCAAGAAGGACATGGACCTGCTGGAGTGGGGCCAGAGGAGTGCCACGAAAATGGTCAGAGGGCTGGAATGTCTCTGCTCTGAGGACAGGCTGAGAGAGTTGGGGTTGTTCAGCCCGGAGAAGAGAAGGCTCCAGGGAGACCTTATAGCAGCCTCCCAGTACGTCAAGGGGGCCTGCAGGAAAGATAGAGGGGGACTGTTCACACGGGGACTCTCATGAGACCCCACCTGGAGTACTGCGTCCAGTTCTGGAGCCCACAGCACAAGAAAGAGATGGACGTGCTGAAGCGTGTCCAGAGAAGGGCCACGAGGATGATCAGAGGGCTGGAGCACCTCTCCTATGAAGACAGACTGAGAGAGTTGGGGCTGTTCAG
>NW_009714370.1:0-19378 GCF_000703405.1 Apaloderma vittatum
CACTTGAGGCTATGGTGTAGTGGTTAGATATTTTGGGATGAAGGTTGGACTAGATGATCCTCAGAGGTCCCTTCCAACCCCTAACATTCTGTGATTCTGTTACCTTATCAGGGGCCCAACTCAAATGCCTTTATATGAATGCCTGCAGCTTAGGCAATAAACAAGAGGAGCTGGAGATGCTTGTGAGTCTGCAGCGCTACAACCTGACTGGCATCACAGAGACATGGTTGAATGACTCCTACAATTGGTGTGATGGACTAGAAGGGTATAAACTGTTCAGGAAGGACAGGCAGGGGAAACGAGGAGGAGGTATTGCCCTCTAGTCCATAAAAGGCTAGAATGCATGGAGCTACACCTGGCAAGTGATGACAAAAGAACCGAGCGCCTGTGGGCCAGGGTGAAAGGAAGGGGAAGAGACTTTACAGTGGGGGTGTGCTACAGACCACCCAATCATGACGATCAAGTGGACGAGGCCCTACATAGGCAGATAGGAGTTGCTGCTCATTCACAAGCCTTGGTCCTCATGGGGGATTTTAGCCACCCTGACATCAGTTGGAAAAACAACACAGCAAGGAACAAGCAATCCAGGAGATTCCTGGAATGCATTAATGATAACTTCCTTCTCCAAGTGATAGAAGAACCAACGAGGAGAGGTGCCATGTTCGACCCCATTCTGGTCAATAGGGAAGGGCTGGTGGGTAATGTTAAACTTGTGAGTAGCCTTGGCTGCAGTGACCATGAGATGGTGGAATTTGAGATCCTAAGGGCAGCTAAGAGGGAGAAGCTCAGCAAGCTTGAAACCCTTGATTCTATGATCTGCTCAAAGTGATTCTTTCAATGCTCCAGTATATCTAGATCCTTCTGCAAGGCATCTTGTCCCTTAAAAGAGTCAACAGCACCTCCCAGTTTGGTACCATCAGCAAACTTGCTAATGGTTCATACAATCCCTGCATCAAGATCATTGATAAATATATTGAACAGAACTGGCCCTAGAACTGAATCCTGAGGAATACTGCTGTTGACCAGTTGCCAGCCAGATGTAACTCTATTCATTACAACACTTTGAGCTCTGCCTGTTGCCGAGTTCTTCACCCAAAGCACCATGACCCTGGGTAGCCCAAGGTCTATCATTACTGTTAAAGTCCGAAGGAAAAAAAGTATCGAATGCCTCTACTTTTTTTTCATCCCTATTAGTCAGGTGACCATCTTCAGCAAGTACCAGTCCTATGTTTTCTTTAGACTTTCTCTTGCTATTAATATTCTTTTAAAAAGCCCTTCTTGTTATCTGACACAACACTGGCCAATTTCAACTCTTGACCTTTGGCCTTTCATGTCTTCCCCCTGTATAAACAAACCACAGCTCTGTACTCCTCCTTCAAAGCCTAACCTTGCTTCCAGAGATCATACAGTTTCTTCATCCTCCTGAACTACATGAGGAGTTCCCTGTTCAGCCAAGGCGATCTTCTGCCCAACTTGCTTCACTTCTGACACAGTGGAATTGCTTGCTCCTCTACTTCTAAAAGGTAGTTCTTAAAGATTGAACAGCACCTACAGACCCTTAAGCTCTCAAAAGCAGATTCCAAAGGCACTCTCCTAAATAGCTCCCTGAATAGCTTGAAGTTTGTTTTCCCGAGTTCCAGGATAGCCATTCTACTTTCCTTTTTTTTTCTGATTAAACTGAAAATTATAAACTCAGTCTTTTAATGGAAACTGTGGGCGAGACAGCCACCTACCATCACATCCCCCATGAGTTCTTATCTATTCATGAATAGCAAGTCTAGGAGGGCATCTTTCCTTGTTGGCTCACTGAGTACCTGTGGCAAGCATTTGTCTCCCACAAGCCTCAAGAATTTTCAAGACCTGCTCATCACAGCCAGTATGATATTCCCGGTTGATGTCTCGGAAGTTGAAATCTCCCATAACGACAAGGGCTACCAATCTAGAAATTTCTTCTGGTTTCCTGTCAAATAACTCATCAGTGTTTACACCTTTGTTGGGCGATCGGTAGTAGACACTTGCTACATCTCCTTTGTTTTCCATACCCCTGATCCTCACCCACATCATCACTAGCTTTAAGGACTGTGCAGTCAAACCTCTCCCTTACATGTAGGTGCAACACCCCTCCCTCATCTGCCCTGGCTGTCCCTCTTGAAGAGCTGGTAGTCTTCCATTCCAGCACTCCAGTTGTGGGGCTTAAGCTTAGTGGAAAAGAACACAAGATGTTGGTACCAAGAGGGAATGAACTCGTGCCTTCTCAAAACCTAGGCTTGAAAACTGGTAAGGTAGAAATTATTGTCTTATTTATGTTTCCATAGAAAATCATTGGAAAAATTGGAGAGCAATAAATTTAAGGACATCTTCACAGCTACTTACCAGAAAAGAACCACTCCTAACTGTGCTTGCATCTTTCTGAAAGGAATTTTCTTTTTTTTAGTGGTCCTTTCTGAGCAAGTGCCTGAAGGCATACTGGTGAAATGGAAATGTTACCTGTCTGATGTAACATCTTCTGTGATGTTCACTGTTTTTATAAATTCCAGAAAAAATTTAAGAACTAGTGAATGGTGTGAACCCAACATGACTGGCTGTTACTGGTGTCAACTGTAATATATTTTAAGTTCATCTCTCTATTATGGGGAAACTTAAGTGACAATTTGCATATAATGAGTCCTTTTAGCACTTCTTCAATTACAGGTGAAAGAAGTCTTACTTGTGAAACAAATATATCTGTCTCTTGCTGTTTTGGGGGTTTGTATTAGATGAAAAGTTGTAAACACTGAACAATTCTAAGACATTTTTTGATTAAATATGTAATATTTGATTAGATAAAAGAAAGGGGGTTTTTTGTCCCAGATTATTATGAAAATAAGCTTGAACCGTGTTGCCTCTCCATGTCAGTCATCCATAAAATGTTCCTATTTCATTCTGACTGGGATCTTGAAGTACAACTTCAAGTGAAACTTGTTGAAAAATAGTTCCCAGATCTGAAGTAACCCAAATAACTCAGTTAAAAAGAACTGAATATTACACATCTTCCTAGTAATTTTCCTCCTTTTTTTTTTTTTTGCAGTTTGCTATGTCCTAACAATCAATCGGTAATAACTTCATTTAAACAGCAGCTTTTAAAAAAATAGTAGTAATTTTAATCAATTTTTTTGAGAAAAAGCTGCATGGACTTAGTTTTTCTACATAGCATATAACTGAGTCAGGCTTGCTAGCTGTCAGGTTACTCTTACTGCTTTTTAGGGAGAGAGTATTAAAAAAAAGACCATAGGTTTATTTCAATTCAAAGCAAATTCTAAAAGTCTAGTTGGAACAAAATTTTTGGTTTTTTACAAGTAGTTGCCAGAAATGTTTCTAATACTGTAACTGCAGTATTCTGCTTACTGTATATATTTCCACATGTCTTCTAAAGAGTTCAGTCACAGAAAAATGTTGACGTTAACTTTAAATCCCTGAAAAAATAGTATTTAGACTATCTATACTCTTCAAATAACAATGGAATGCAAAGTTTGGTTACATAGAGCAGTGGAAATACCAGAGGCTAGTTTTATTGTCCCTCTTTTGAGAGGACCTACTACTATGGAATTTGTAGAAGTTTACTTTCCATTTTAAAGGGATTGTACCCAAGAATTTTCTGGATTATCCAGGGATGAACGAGTTCTCCTTGGTTTATATCTGCCTTTGCCCTGCAGGAGGCCTGAAGGATGATTTACACAAATCCTGATGGTGTTCTCCTGCTGTAGTAGGCAGCCAGCAGCATGAAGAGCTCAAGTTTAGGAGGTACTATAAAGGCAGAATAAGTCATATTGCAGTAGGATGGTAGAGTACTATATCTCTTCCAAAGCAAGCCTTTTGTGTAGGGGGAAATTTGTTAGACAGACTTAAGCTGAGGGACTAGTATGAACAGCAGGGAAAGTTTGTGCATCCGGTTGAAATGATTCAAGTTGCACGATTCCTCCAAGGAGCTCTCTTTTGCTGGAGAAGCTTGGCTTGACTGTTCAGTTCCCATCAAATATTTTCCTTCTGCTCTTACATCCTTTTGAGTAGACCATTAATCCTTCTGGATGGATAGTTTTAGCACAGAGATTCAAGCACTGCTGCTTGTTAGAAAGCAGTGGTCACTTTTCCATCCCTTAATTTGGGATGGTGCTGTCTTTGGGTCTTAGGGATTACCTGCTGTTGTTGGTAAATCAGTGCAGGCTGGGGTTCAGAGCTCGCACCCCATCTGCATGCAGCTTCTTGTTGTGCTGAGTAGACTGTGCATGTCTGACTTGGAATTAACTCAAAATCATTTTAGCTCATGGCTGCTGTGGCACATGTATAGGTGTATTTGAAGGGTGACAATGATGTCCTATTTCCTGTTTATCATACCTTTGCTTATGGAAGAGACTTTCCCTCCCTTACCTGTTCTTTTGATTTTTTAATAAAATATGCAAATATACAAATTGTAAGGCCATTTGTGTTTTATTCTTTTTTAATTTTCTTTTAATCCAGGATAAATTCTGCCTGCCAAGTACATCCTTCAACAAGTAAATGAATATAAAAAGAGGAAATGTAAAAGGTTTGCCATTGTTTCCTTTTTCATCAGCCTCAAACTTTCCTCCTAGAGACTGTTTTATTTCATTTTGTTTCTTGTAAGACTGCATCCTATTGAGATGCTGTTTAAGCAGCAACTCATGTCTGTCCTCACTTGTGCATGCCCTCGGCAAACAGACGCAATTGCTGAATAACAGGCATCAGAACTTTGAATGTCATTGTTTGGTTTTTAGGCTTTCAGAAAGATTGCGAAGGGAACATAGAGCTCCACTGGGATACTGAGCATCAGTATTTCATTTAGTGGTACAGTTAAATTATGAAGCTCTGTATGAACAAGGGTATTTATTTCAGAAAACTCACTGGTGTGGGAAGAGATTTCTGAATTTTTTCTATTAGCAAGTCAAATGTATAGAAGCTGTTTGAAGAATACAGACAAAGTGTCAGATATAAATTTTACATCAACTTCTGTATTATTATTATTATTGTAGAAAAAGTACTTTGGTAAAAGAGGTGAGAAAGCTGTCTTTTCCAGAAAGTTTTGGAGATTCTGAATCTATTAGCTAGCTTGTCTTCTGTTGAGGTGGTCAGTCAAAGTTTCTCATATTTAAGAGAGGGAAGTAAGATATTCATTATACAGCCAGAGCTTTCTTATACTTGTTAATCAAGAGAATTTCAGTTTAACTTAGTAGGCATTTGAGAGAAAAGCAGTGTATGTGAAAGGCAGTTTTAATTTTGATGAAACCTGGCACTGAATGAGTGCACAATGCAGATGTGCTATTATCACTTGCTTAGTGAGTATTTATTGCATAGTGACATTACACTGTCAGAGTTATGAATAGATCTACGTTACGAGAAATATCTTTACCCAGAGTTGACTAGATGTCAAATGTATGTAGATAGACAATAATAGGAGAAAGTAGCATTACACTGAAAAGCATAACAGTGACTATTGCTATAAGTGCTTGAGGGGTGTTATACATGTTATGTTTCAGTCACAGTTTGCCCAAATTCATCTTCTGAATCTCTTAGAGCTCTTATGCTTAGTCCACTGGGTTAAGATAGTGCCCTAAAACTTCAAGGACTACTACTGAGATAAAGGAATTTTTTTTATCTGGTCTCTCTGCTTCTTCCCTCACCTCTAGTCTGGAATTTCTATTATCAAGATTTCATATGCAGATGTTAGCATACAGCCATTTTTTTACATCACTTGTATTAAATTTGGGGCTTTTTTCAAAGGTACAAAACATCATATGTCTCTTTTCTTTTGTTCTTAGTTTTCTAGGATTAAAAGCCATATACAGATCTTTTTAATACTCTGATGAAAGCAGTAGTGATATTTCAAAGAGGATTGCAGAAAAAAAAAGAGATACTCTTTCCAGAGAGAATATGTAACTTCTGGTTTTGTGTCTGTGAGTAAACTGTATTCCCTGGCAAAAAAGTGGAACCTCTCCCTTCGTAACCACTCTCATATCACACAGTAACCCAGATAACTCTGTTATCTTTGTCCTCACCTTTTTCTTCATTTCTTATAACTCCTCATTCACTTCTTTATATACACATTTTTGGAATCGGTGACAAAGTTTACAGAGTTTTCTACAAATCAGGGCATGATATATTGCACTTCATAACAACAAATTGTTGTGGATGTTGTGGAAAACACAAATATTCAGTAATAAGATGATTTCAGCATGTGTTGTCAAAAATGTTTTTGTACCATGGAAGTCAGGAGCATTTATTACATGCTAGTTGTTTCAGGAAGGGTGCAAAGAGACCAGAAGCTCTGCAAAGGACTGCACAGTAATGGTGGTGTTCTGCAAGAGGGCAGGACAGCAGCACCAGCTGAAGCAACTGTTGTCAGCACATCAGAGGTTTTGACTCAGAAGTCCTGAGGGAAGTACCACCAGCCAAATCTCTGGCCGTTTTGGCATGCCTGGTGCGTCTCCTGGGGCTGGACACAACAATGTCCTTATCTGTGGCAGGTGTGATGTGGTTGTAGGAGTTTGCAGCAGGAGATGAACAGACTGTAAATATCTAGGGAGGACAAACAGGAGATCAACAGGGTCCTCACAGAGGGATGTGATGGGCAGTGAAAGAGGCTTTCGCAAGTGTACTGGCAGCAAAAGGAAGGCTAAAAAAAATGTGGATCCGTTGCTCAATGAGGTGGGAGACCTGATGACTTAAGGCACTGAGGTACTCAGTGCCTTTCTTATCTCAGTTTTCACAGGTGAGGTCTGTCTTTCAGACTGTTTAAGGTCCTCAGGCATACTAACAGAGTCTGTGAGAGTGCAAAATTACCCATTAAATTAGGGGAGCCTTAACCCATGCAGCAGTAGTGGCTGGGGTCAACTGGCTAGAGAACAGCACTGCAGAATATCATATAGAAGTCCTTGTCCACAGTAAGTTGAAGATAAGCTGATAGCATTCTCTTTCAAAGAGGGAGGAAAAAAACAAAACTAAAAAAAAAATTCAAGTAAACCCGGCCATTTGCATCCTGGGCCCTTCAAAATTGTCAATAGGTCCAGAGAAGTGATACTTCCTTTCTACTCAACTTTTGAGTGCTGCAGTGCTGTCTCCAGTTTAGGGTTCCCAATACAGGAAAGTTATAGACTAATAGAGGATGTCTAGTTCAGGGCCACAGAAGTATCTATCACACAGCGTTTTCACAAACTTAAACCTACTCAGCCTTTGATATTTGATCTTGGTAACCAGTTTAAATATTTTAGATTTCCATTTTACTCTGTGTTGAAAATTACATTCCTTTATGACTTTGCTGCATTTTTTGTCATTTGGAGAGTAGATTAATTCTACTTTTGAAATGGAGGATATTCCAGAGGATCTAACTTTTCACAGACAAGCTTTTAGTCAGCATATCTAAGGAGGATTTTATCTGAGCCAGGAGTTTGAACGAATCATCAAGATTGTAAGACTTGAAAATTAATAAATAAAAGTACAGGTTACAGAACTCTTCTGAGCATTTTCTAGAAGTGGTTGATGGTGTTCAGAATATCTGAATGCTGTCCATGTCAAAACCGTATCTGCCTGTTTTTCATGCTGTGCAGTACAACCTACAATTCTTTCGTCTTTTGCGCTCTGAATTTTTTTTTTGGGGGAGGGGGACAAAACCAACTGAACAAAACCACCAAAAAAACACCTTCATAAATATGAGAGAGATCGTATTTGTCTTCTACCTTTAATGCTCTGAAAGATTTCTAAGTATGTTGCCAAAACATTAACAGCAAGATAGAAGGAGAACCTTCTGAAGGAAGGGGCCTGTGATTGTAAAAATTCCTTTAAATCAGCCTTTTGCAGATAGCAGCCAGTAAGGTTCACAGAAAATATGGAAGGAGGCATTTTGTGGAAAAGAGCAGAAACAGCTGAAGGAAGCTATTAAGTTTCTTTTAACAGAGTGAAAATAGTGGGTGTTAATCCCCAAGGAGTGCAAAGAAAACTAGGTGTAGAAAGATTTCTATTAAGTCCAAAATAATCTTTTGGTAAAAATTATTCTCCTTCTTTCTATGAGCTTGATACGGGTAGATGCGAGATCTAATATGTGTGTATAAACATAGTGTATTCTTTTTCAGAATGAAATCCAGTTTGGGCTTGGTTGTTTGGGTTTGTTCGGGCTTTTTTTTTTAATAGTGTGCATGGCTGCTTTCTGATTAAATCCAAGGAGAATCTGGGAGGACCAGTTTCAAATGGCAACAGTCCTGTTTTAACTCGACTTTTACTGCTCCTACCCACTGTCAGCAGAGTTTGGACAAAAGCAGCTACTGTCAGTATATTTGGGTGTGCTATTTGAATGCCATTCAGAAGTCTTTGCTATATACAGTTGCTGCAAAAGCTTCTGTGGGAGTAAAGCAAGTGTGGCAACTCAGGTTTCCATAATAATTGCTTTATACATTTTAATTTTTTTTCACTGGAAGTAATACTTCCCCTCTTAAGTAGTAATTAGTATTTGTTGGTTAGTATATGCTGATTTTGACAGTGTCTTTTCCAATATTGCCTATGGTACCATGTAGCGTCCCTCAGCATCTGACTTTTTCAACTTTGAGTGGTTTTACTTATGTGGCTGGACTGTATGTTCGAGCCAAGCCTTTAGTTTTCTGAGATACTTGAGTCCTGCTTCTGAGTGTATTCATAAAATTTATGAGTATGTAGTACATTTGGATAATTTATGAACTAGTTTCTGAAAAAAAGTATCTATCAGCCTCATTTTTGGTTCATTGTAAAGACTAATGACAGCAACATGTTAAAAAACTTCTGGAAATAGAGCAACTGTGATGCGATTAGTATTGAAGTCAGTACTTGCAGTGTCCTATGGCAGCAAATTATAAAGTGTTTGATAAGTAATCTTGACTGAAGTGCTATAAAAGCAATTCTGGTGTATAAACTTGGGCCCGGATGCCATATTTCAGAGTGACAGTAGGAAAAGATGGCATATTTGATCTCTACAGGAACTTAAGTAGGAGCATATCACTTTCTTACAGTCTTTACGATCTGCCTAATATATTGACTTACTGTCGAAAGTGTACTCTGTCTTCTAAGAACATATCTAAACCCTGAATTCTTTTTTAACTTTAACAAAAAAGAGTCTAACTCTGAAAGAAGGCAGGGTTTTTATTAGTTTCATATATATTTGCTACCTGACTTCTGTTGCTTTATATACTCGCCAGACCTACCTCAGTTCTTCCTTTAGTACTAAGTACAGCTTAATTTTGAAAGCGATTTCACTTTGCTTTGCTTTTTCGCTTTGGATTTTGTTGGGATTTGTTGGGTTTGGGTTTTTTTTGAGACAGAAAATTGAATATATTAGTGTATCAGATACTTTTACCTTTATTTCTGTAATGGTATCTGAATTTGTCTCTCTGGCTGTGATCTTTTTTTTGTCAGTGCTAGAAGTCTTTATTTTGGATAGAATTCAAGTAGGCTTTCACTTTTCTGTCCAAAAAAAATTAAACAAGCCTCAAAAAGGCATAAATAATGGTTCCAGGTGGCTGGCTCTATGTGCACATCTTGGAGCTGATTGTTCCAGTCTAGATCTAGATGAAAATACTTACCTGACTTCACCAATACAGCCTCTACATTATTTTTTTATTTTTTTACTATCATAATGGAATTATTTCTCTTTTACCAGAATTGAATGGAAAATAAAGGGAACAATTGATTTTTATTTTTTTTCAGTTGGTGAATTTAATAGTCAGTGATTCAAATTAATTGGATTTTTTAATGACAAACTGAAAAACAAAAACAGAAGTTGATTCTCTTCCCAAAATAGTGTTTCCCTTAAAAAAAAATAAAAATGTTAAGATTAAAAAACCGGTTTATCTGCATATCAGAATTTGTTCATTACTTTTTCAGTGATATTTATCATTTTAACCTGAAAATGTATTTACCATGGGACTGCACGCATCTTTGTAGGAAATCTAAGAAAATATAAAAAAAATATTTTTAGGATATCAGTCATATTCAGAGACCCCCCTCCGTAAAGGTATCCTGTTCAACTTTGCTTTTGATTTTTGGATGCAACAAAACATGATTGGAGTTTGCCACAGAGATACCAAACAATATGATCTTTGAAAATGCCACTTAGGAAGATTTTGTTAAAAATATCTTCCTTTTTCAGATTCTGAACTTTTGCCGAGACACTTGCTTATTTTGAGGCAGTCAGCATGCATTATTATATATATTAAGTAACTCACAGCAGAATATACTTTTTGATGTTGCTGCCTCTGTGGTTCAGATTGTTCTGGAAGAACCTGAAGTGATGGAAATTCTTCAAGGTAAAAACTGATGAGGATGAAACTTTTCCTCTTACATGAATTTCCTCATAAATGCAGTTCTCCAATGCAGTAGCACACTGAATGGTTACACATCTTGATGTGCAGGTTAATACTAAGTTAATAGACCAGAAGTAGTACTATGCATTTTAATTTGGCTGTTGGGTTTGGGGTATTCACAGAAGCACAATACTGGTTTAAAAGTGGTGTTGTGATTGCTGTTGGTGGGAGCAGATGAGGATTTGGGGTCAGAAGGTCAGATGGAAAAACCCACTGAGGGAGGCTGTAGCATCATATTCCCCTCGAGACTTTGCCATGGTCTGCAGTTGGCAGCACCTCCTTTCAGCAGCCACCAAGTGCTGATCCTGATGGCTTGTGTCACCATAGCAGTTGCCCTTTTGGAAACTGCTGTCAGGGCTACCTAAGCCTCTGTGGCTCTGCCCCTTATTGCATTTAGAGGGAGGTCCATTCACAGAGGGAGGTGCCATAATCCCACAGATGGTAGCTTCGGTCTGTCGGCTTCTTACCAAGTATCTGAATGTGTGGTGCCCCTCACACTGAGCAGGGTTGAGGTTATACCATCACAAAGAGGATAAAACTAACTCATCTCATGGCAGTCTAAACCCAGCTCATGTTCATTGCTAATGGGTAAAACAACCAACACTTGGTGAATTCTGGTTTGTGGTGACAGGAAAAGACAACATCCAACTTGGGTTGAAGTAACTTTGCCAATGGTTGACTGCCACGGAGTGATTTTCTCTGTTGTAACTTTTCTGACATCTCTTGCTTAAAACCTAGAAAGCCAGAAGATTATAAGTCCAAACTAGAATGGCTTGTACTCCCACTGAAAATCAAGATTAAATGCACTTTGACCTTGATTAAGAACAGTTAACTGGAGTGGATCTTACACTTTAGTAGACACTAACACCTGAAGTAGTATAAATTCCTAATTGAAATCTCATTATCTTTGGAACAATGCTAATTTCTCAAAGAAGCCCTAAATCCATTACAGTTATTGTTCTGTTTGAACCAGTTTTCAATAATGTCTAATATATGAAGCCTCTAGTTTCTGCTTTATGTTCTGCATTGTTCTCCTCAGAGCTTTAATAAGATTTGATGTTGGTTTAATTTATTGAACATCCTATTATGAAGCTAATTATTTTACCCCAGCCATCAAGGATGTTACCGACAAAAACGTGAAACGTCAGAATTTCTTTTAAAAAAACAAAAGCTTGTGAAAATTATTTGTGACAGAAGGAGTTAGGATAATGTATGGAACCAAAAGAGTTTCTTTTGATTATAAAATTCTGTTAATTTTTATTTCAAATTATTTGGAAGAGGATTGCATATGTTTGTTTATTTGAGGAAGGGCAAAAGTGTATATGAATTACATAGGTGGTAAAACATGAGATGTCTTACTGTTCCATCTTGGTGCATTGAAATATTAGATCCTTTTATATGAAACAAATATACCATCTTGTATGTCCAAGTAATTTTTCATTTAAGAGTGATTGTTAAAAAATCTCAGATATATTTCACTATATCTTGATGACAGAGAATAAAACTTTGCCTTTTCTCCTTCCGTCAGATGTTTTTTTTCTTCAGGCTTTGTGACAGTCGTGCAGTTCAGCCTTTCTGGCTGCTTGTTGTAAGAGAAAGGCAGTATCAATCTGAAGTAGTCAAATGTCAGTGGAACTGGTAGTGTTAGATGCTCTCCAAACCATCTAGCAGGAAGTTTCAGACCTTGCCTGAGTAACTGAGTGGAAGTAAATCATCATAGAATCATAGAATGGCCTAGACTGTAAGGGAACTTAGAGATCATTTAATCCAACCTCCCTGTCACAGGCAGGGATGCCTCTCAGCTAGATCAGGCAACAAATATTCTCGTAGAGGATGATGCTGCCTTTGTATTGCTGCTGCTTCACCTCTGCAAAATGGAGAGAGAGAAAAATTAGACATGCTGAAAGTAGGAGGGTAATTATTTTGCTGTGGAAGGATTGCTCAAAGATTGGCAGGGTGAGTGTGCTGACAGAATGTGCAGCTGTAATGGGATTAGATAGTCATTGAATTAGACAGTCATTGAAGTACAGGGGTCAGGGCCTGCCTACTTGTTTGGAGCGGCCTACCTTCCAAAATCTAGAAAACCATGCTAGTTTGTAATGGACCTAATGGTTTTACTTTCAGAAAATTGTGCACATTTACGCCATTTCCATCCTACTCATCCACCAAACCTCAAATACAGAGTTTTCAAAGGCAGATACCTAATCCCATTCTTAGATAACTCAGTAGACATGGCTGATTTTCTGACATACAGAACACTTGCAAATCCCACTTTAATATGTATGCTTTGTTTGCTTTGTTGCATTTGCTTACCTGAAAGGTAGTACAGACTAATTTATTACTAAAGTAATTTTATTACTAAAGTAATAAAATTAATGTCATATAGTTATACCATACAGTGTAAGTTCTTCATTGCTGCAGCCGCTAGGAATTTTCTGTCTTGGTTTAACCTTAAAATAACATGATCTTTCTTTCTCATTAGGGTCTCCATCCTAGGTGTAATGACAAGACAAGGGTGAAATATAAGGCCTTGTACTAGGTTTGTGTTGTGTTTTAACTCTAGCCAGCAAGTAAGAACAGTTTAATGATTTTAATAATTATTATAATAATAGTAGTAGCAGTAGTAGTTGTAGTAGTAATAGTAATGAAAGTGAAATAAAACACACGAAAGACAAAAGACGTGCTGCACAATTGCTCACCACTCCCTGACTGATGCTTAGTCAGCGTCCAAGCAGCAGTCCACACCTCCTGGCCAACTTCCTCCAGTTTATATGCTGGGCATGACATCCTACAGTATGGAACATTCCTTTGGCCAGGACACTGGCTGTGTCCTCTCCCAAATTATTGTGCCACTCCAGCCTTCTTGCTGGCAGGGCATGAGATGCTGAAAAATTCTTGATTTAATACAAATAACTACTTAGCAGCAACTGAAACCACATGTTATCAACATTATTCTTGTACTAAATGAAACATGCATCATTATACAAGCTACTAGAAAGAAAATTAACTCTATCCCAGCTGAAACCAGGACCGTCTGAAAAGCCAGTCCTGTGAATGAAGATCTGCACAATAAAGACTTGAGCACATGTTCAAATGATTGGGTTGGTGCTCTCAAGAGTTACTGTTCTGTAGCTGATGCAGCTCATTGTTAATGAAAATGAAGAAGCCCACACTATGTTTTTATAGTTACTGTCTGTCATTAAGAGATGGTTACATCCTCAGATGCACCATGTAATCTCTTGCGGTCTGAATATAACCTTAATTGAAGGTTGTTTTTCCTGTTTATAGTGATAATATTTTCTGAAGACAGGGCCCAATTTCCTCTAGAAAGATTTCCTATATGCTTTTAGATGAAAGAAGCTTTCAAATATGAATTCTGGTCCCTTAATTCTGGACTGTAGAATTTAAAACCATAGCAGTGATAGATGCAACTTGCACAGATTGTTTTCTGCAGGGCTAGATTATACTTTTAGCTTTCACTCCTCAACTTTTGATTCTCTTTTAGAGGACTATCTCTTATCCTTTTTTATCTTGAAAAATATGTTGGGAACCTAGAAATGCCTTAATGATATTCGTAAGCTTATCTTCCCAATAGAAAGGACCTTTTTATCTTTCTTTTTAATCAAGTCATTAGCATGAAACTCAGAGATGTAATCATACCAGGCTGGAATTGGGGTCATGCCATAGGCAAGCTGAATAGGAGGCTTCATGGCATGATGATGTATAGCTCTTTCATAACAATGCTTTTAACTCAGTAAGTGTGCCCTTTAGTTACATTTTAAACCTCATTTGAGAAGTTTTTATCGTTATGTAAATTACTCAGTAAATGCTCTCATTCTAAGACCTAATCAAAGTTTTGCTTATGGACTGGGAGAGTGAATGTTTTAAAAGCTTGATGGAGAGACCAAGAGCTGCTTTCCCCCTTGGTTCATTGTGACAGAACTTGTTTCTATTAGCTAAGGGGTCTATATGGTAACAAAACATTACACTCATACAACTATATTGTTTGGAAACAAAATAGGTCCCAAAATCTTATCTGAATTAGTTGTGTTTTGACCTTAAAAAATATTAAAAAAACCCCCAAACCCAACAAGCAATTACTAGAACTACAATGTTTAGAAGCAGGAACTCCAGTTGGACCAATAGTGTCTTGCAAAACAGAAGAAACACTGCAGTATTTTGTTCCATCATTAATCTAAAACATGACATTTTCAGTCTACAGCAAGTGATCTCTTCTGCCTTTTTTAAAAATATGCATTTCATTCTGTTCAAATACTTTGAAGATAACGAGTAACTCACAAGAACAGACTGCCATAAAGAGCAGTGCTAACTGGCCTTCTATTGCTAGAAACAAAGCAGAGCAAGTGCATCTTGCACTGAATCTACTTAAAATGCATTTGACTTGCTGTACTGTAGCCATTAATTTGATAGCTTCAGAACAGTAACACACACAAAACCATTCCTGTCTCTAGCAGACAGAAGAATAAGCCCTGATCCTGAAAGAGGTGCATGGATCTTTGTGCCTGGAGTCTGCAGAGGCATTGGAAAAAAAGTCTCAAACTCTTTGAACCCTCACACAGTGTTTAATGCTTTAGGCAGAATCAGAAATTTGCAGTTTATATGTAATTAAATAAAAGCAAGTGGGATGGTTTGTTTGAAATTCAGTCCCTAAGCTGTGCTGGACAGAGTTGCAAAATACAGATGGTGACTCTGTTTCCTCTATGTGTAGAAGCCATAAAGAGGTTTAAAAAAACCCAAACCGACAAACATAAAAAAACCCAAAAACAACAAAGTGAACCTTTTTTGGTTATACTAGCTGACCTTTCCTGTTGGTAAAAATTTGCAGACTGTGCCAAGCCCTAAGAGCTACTCCATCCTCTTTACAGAAACTTGCTCTTTATAGATGTGCTCTACTGAGTAGAACTGTTAGAGCAAAAAGAACAACTGGTTTGAAGCAAGTTTAGCCTTCTCCAGGCACCTGAAATTACTTTTAATCAATGAGAATGCAAAATAAAAGCAGAAGAAAATCCACAGTGCTGAGAATTTTTGAGATTGCGACAGAAGAATATAAAAATAAATATTTCACTCACAGAAGGTTTTTATTTTAAAGAGAGTAAGGAATTAAATTAAGGGAAGGGGAGGGAAAAGAAGGAAGAAAAGGAGAAAAAAAGGCAAGAGGGGAAAAGGAAGAAAGAAAAAAACAGGGAAAGGAGAAGAAAAAGAAAAAGGTAAAAAATAGAGAAAGGAAGAAAAAGACAGGAAGGGAAAGGAAGGGAGGAAAGAAGGATTGAAAAGAACGGAAAAGAAGAAGGGGAAGGGAAGGGAAGGGAAGGGAAGGGAAGGGAAGGGAAGGGAAGGGAAGGGAAGGGAAGGGAAGGGAATATGCTCTCTTAATATGAAGGGATCAATTAGTTCAGCTAACTACACAGATGGAGAGGGGTTATAGTGATGTAGGTTCTTTATTTTGTTTTGAGTAATTTTATGATAGTGTTTCTAGCCATTTCAGCATTAGCATTACAGAAAGAGTACTGTATAGTATTTCTGAGCTATGTTTCCACAGGTATTACTTGCTGATGCCTTGACTACATGTATATAATTATGCACTTTGACTTTATTTCTGAATTACTGTCACTACAGAAGAAGTTTTTGTCCTTGTTGATTTCCTTTAATTAGATGTTGCCGTCTTTAATTTTCTAAGCCCCCATACCTCAAGAAATTCCGTTTATTTCATTAGTAACAGTACAGTACCTAAAAACAGTACAGTACCTAGAAAAAGTAAAATGCTTCACTAGAAATAAAAAGCACAATTCTGAGGATGGCATTTTGTTTGTAGAAGAGAATTTAAGTGCTTTAATTTCTTTAAATTATAAAATAATTAATTTTGTTTCTACTTGCATAAAAGATACATGTTCTGTCAGCTATGATGCATTAATTTCCATGTCTTATTCTGACTCATGTGTGGTCCAACTAGTGTATCTAACTCCTTCTTTCTAGGATTTCAGTTTACTTCTAGCCTACCAATCCTTCTCTGATGTATTGCCAAAATAATGGCAGATTTTACCGTGTGTCGTGCCCTTTATATGTCGTGCCTTTATATGTCATGCCCTTTACATGTTATGCCTATATATTATTGCATGTGGGATATGATACTGATAAATTATTTCTGATTAATTCAAACCATATTGAATTCTGCTATGTGGAGGCTGACAGGATTTCCAGTGCACTAGGTGTCACAGCTATGGCTCTGCTGTGTTTTACAGGGCTCTGTCTAAAATAAAATTTTTGGAGCCACAGGTGAATTTTTTTCCTACTAAGAGGACTAGGGCTGTGAGAGTATGTGCTCCTATGGAGAATGCTAGCAGTAATTCCAAGAGGTAGAACTGAGCTGGGCAAGTGATTCTATGGTTCTGAGTGAGAAATACATCCATCCTCTAGCTTTATGACCCTGGGGGTGTGTTGTCTTGCAACACACCCCATAGGCTCAGAACAAAGAGGAAACAGCAAAAGCAAAATTCCTCACCCTATTTTGAAGACTGTTCCCCTCAAGACAAGTTTATTTCATCTCTTTATCATTCTTAGTTCTGTGACTTAGTTCTAGACTTATTCCATGTAGTATAATAATATAATAAGTATTCAGCAAGGCTTCTATGAACAAATATTATGGTACCTTTTATCATCTAACTTGATAGTTCATTGTAATAAAGGAGAATTTCACTCTGAAATTCCTAGGCAAATCTGCTCAACTCACTCTAAGCAGTAACTTTTGGCCAAAAATATGATTTTCATTTTGCTATCTGCTCTTTTTTTGAGAATCTATTTCCACACAGCCTCAGTAATAAACACTGCAACAAAAATGCAGCATAAAGTCAACTTAAATCTCACTGTAACCCAGTAGAATTTTACCAGGATTGATTTTTTTTTTATCCCCTGCTCCATGTGTTTCAACACATGGGAAAATATGAAAACGCAATAAATAGTCTAGACTGAGTGTGTGTTCTGTGCTTCTTGGCATGATGTGTAATGACAGCTTGCTTTTGCAAATATCTTAACAGTTTATGGGATGCAGTAGATCTTACCAGTTTATTTTTGTCAAGAAATGTAGTTCATACTGATCTTTCCACATGTATTCCTGAAACACACATATTAGTTATTTCAGAAAACAGATAAAAGGTGTGTAGATCTTTCTCTTAGATGCACTCTGCTGCTCTTTGGATGTGAAGAAGTTACAAAGGGAGGATCTAAATGTACCGACTAAAATGGAGTAAATATCTTTGTTGTCCTCTTGCTGTTTTGTCAGTGTAGGCTTCCTGCATAGCTGGAATAAACTACCATTTTGAGCATTAGAAGTAGTGCAGTATACACAGGTAATTTGGAATAAGGAAAACCACTTCTTGAATACTAAGCTTTTGATAAGAGTACTTCACTTTTCATGTTTGTTTCCCATTTAACTAACTGTCCAGATTTATGTATTCTGTACAGTGTTCTGAAATAAAAAGGATAGGCTATTTTCAGAAATATGTATGTGTCAGGAAACACATGGAATGTGTAGGCTACAAGATACTTTTTATAAATCCAAGAAAAATGTGGAGATGTTTTTGGGATTTTTAAGTTGTGTTATAAAATGCTGTGAATATATGTGTAGTAAAACACCAAGAGGCCATACATTTGACAGTTTCCTGCTGTGAATAGTTTTTTGATGTACATGTTTCATGGCATATGTTCTTGCTGAGAAAAAGGCAGCTGTTTCCTTCACCACTCTGAGAACTAAGAATTTTGTGCAACAAATAGTGCGTGTGAGAATTCATTCAGCAATAGATTTATTGAGTTTTAAATGTGAAAGGCCCTTAGAAGTATACAGATTTTAAACGTTAACTTTTTTTACTGTAAACTTGACGCTTTCTTCCATATTATTTTTTGCTGTTTATATCAGGTTTGTGGTACTAGCTTAAATAAGGTCTCCAAATACATGCATGAAGAGAAAGAAAATTGCTAACACAGTATTCTTCAGTCAAGCGAGCAAAACCAAAATATTACAGCTGGAAGCTGAAACTAGGAACATTCAGACTTGATATAAAGTACAAATTTTCAAATAAAGGCATTCATACTGGAATATAATACATAATTATTTAGCTCAATAATGACATTTTTAAAAATCTAAATTGAATATTTAACATCAATAAATAAACACTATAACACAGTTGCATTCTGCAGAATTACCTCTGGTGTGTTCCAAACTGATTCCTAACTACTTTATTACTCGAATGACCGTAGATAAAATAGTTGGATAAGAAGTCCTATACTATACCCAAGACATTCCAAGCTCTCCTTAAAATTACTCCAAATACAGTGCTAGTCATTGCTGTGCAAGAAATAGATATCCATTCAAGGATGGCAAATGACATTTGGAACAGCAGTAGGTGAACAAGGACAATCTACTCATGATTCAGTGCAGCTAACATTGCACTTAAAATATCAAATAAAAACAATTCAATTAGGAACACACCAAGCAGGCAGGTTGTGCACTCAACCCTTCTTCAAAGTCATGTTTGTAAAGAAAATTGCAACAAATTTCCATTGGGGACTATATGTGATGCTCAGTTAGTCCTGGGTCTTGCTCTCAAATGCCACAAATCATTTCCCCTTTCACACTTCATCCCCAGCACTCCTATTTCAGGCAGCAAGAAGCCACCACTAGAAGCATCTCAGGAGAAAATGCGGAGCTTTATCAACTAGATCACTTTCTTTGTGTTTTTGTGTACTTTGTTTAAAAGTACTTTTGTGTGTATGTGGCTACCTATGTGTATGTGCATGCTCATGCATGTACATCTTTAAATGATTATTTATATTTATTTTTAATCTTTTTTAAGAGCTTGATTCAGCCACTGTTCTCTGTGAACAAACTTGACCTTGTGGAGCTGCAGCATGCAAACGTCTTGGAGAAGGGCAGCCCATGTACAAAGGCTGCATTGAGTGTGTGGGCAGGGAGGAGAGCTGGGGCCCAGGCG
>NW_009714370.1:19409-76119 GCF_000703405.1 Apaloderma vittatum
ATGTTCTTTTGGCAGAAAGAGCTGTGCTAAAAATGAGGAGGAAAAACGAATTCAAACTGTAGAGCTGGCCTGCAGTTACAAAGCGATAAGAAAAGTTGGCTGTTCAACATGAGCTGCCGGTTGCATATTCCTGGTCCTTGCTATTCTCAGGCCCTCCTACAGCCATGGCCCTGACCAGTGTTTTGATATAGCACAAAGTGGCTGTTTATTGCTATTGACTGCTGAGGCCTCTGCTCCGAAATGCGTTCTGTCAACAGAATGTAAGTGAACTTGGCGTTTTAAAGCTCGGCTGCTGCAGACACATAGTTTTCTTGGAATTGCCATGCAGCAGGAGCGGTGTTGCAGTCCCCAGCTCAAACTGAAAATGTTGCACAGGAAGACATACCACGTGCAGGTCAGATTTACCTGAAATCCTGAGGATTTTGTGGGTGTTTTTTTCTGTCATCAACACAGTAAATATATCTCGTCCTTGCTTTGCTGCCTGTTTAGCCTTTTAACTTTGGAAATTTTGGTCAGTATGCTCTGTATGGGAAAAAGGTTGTTATTCATTGCAAATGGTTTTCATGCTAAAGGGAAACGTGGCTGTGTATACAATACATGGTGTTGCCACAAAAGGAGTAATCAAAGGCTGTTCTAAGTCTGTGTTGCGCTGAAGATTCTTCCACTCTTAAAAGAGTGATAGTCTCTCTGATTTTGTAAGAGATCACACATATTGTTTTCTATTGCTTCCATAGGAATTACAGGCAGAAATTGGCACTCATACTGACATCTTTCACAACCTGGATGAAAACGGGCAGAAAATCCTGAGGTCGCTGGAAGGCTCTGAGGATGCAGCCCTGTTGCAGAGACGTCTGGATAACATGAACCTCAGATGGAGTGAGCTTAAGAAGAAATCTCTAAACATTAGGTAGGACCTAAGCGTTAAGTGAAAGCCTACAGTTGGAGTGTAAGATGGAACACTGCGTTTTGCCAGTAAAAACGTTCCATTTTGTTTCTAACAGCACTGGTTTTGTCCATTTTGAAATTATTTGTGCTATTTTGAACGCTGGATTAACTTTGTAAGAATGATTAGTGTTGGGGTTTTTTTGGTGTGAAAATGATAGTAGAGGATTAGGATTTGAGGCATATGATGAGGTTTTGTAATTACAGAAGGAGAGATTAGCATGTTTAAAGTGTAACTGTACCTCCTCTAAATGTAGGCTTTTTCTAGCGCTGGGTATGACTTATTGATAAGTCATGAAAGAAAGTGATTAAACAAACTATATTTATGATAAGTTTTATTTCTAAAGCTGCTATTTCAAGTATAAAACTAAGAATAGCCTTGCAAATGAGAAGACAATTTATTTCAGATTTTAGCTGTTGTGTGGAGAATGGTCAGAGTTGCCAAATAAAATCCAGGGGTAAAAGAAATCCATAGGTGTTGTCATGAGAGGAAAAACTTCTGTAAATATTGCAATGTTACAAATGTTACAAATGATGAAGTGGAGGTACAGGCTTCAATGAGCTGAAGATTTCTTTTTAAAAGAAATTGTTCAGGAAGCTTCTCTTCAGATATGACTTTTACAATAGGCAACCCAGCTCTGTTGCATTCAGTCTCGGGCATTTTTTCATTTTCTCACTTGCTGTGTGTTGGTGGTAGTTCAGAAAGCAGCAAAAGGCAGAAGTGTTTTTCAAAGTAATGTATGAAATATTAGCATTTTTCAGCTCAGGCCCTGAGGGAGGTCAGTCTGTGTAATGACAAAAGCCGTCTTTGTAATATCAATCATTAAAAATAAATGATGTGAGTTTGAAAAGATATTAGTAGCTAAAGAAAAAGAGACACATTCCTCCTTTATTCTGAGGACCAAAGGAAGAGGGACATAACCCTTCAAGGTCTCTCTCAGATTTTTTTCTTCACATGCATTTTACTCATGAACTTGCCCAAATGCAGCAACGTTTGAGAGAAGAAAAACAGTCAGTTTAGTTATATCACAGTGACTTCTTGCATTAAACATTCAAAGCAGCAGATATCTAAAATATTTGTTTCCAATTAAAGGGTTAAGGTGTTCAAAAACTTACTGATTAGGATGGCAACCAATGCTTAACTTCTGTGACATTCAGTTTAAGAGTCGCTGGCCACCAGACTAAATGAACAGGCTATTCTCAGCGTGCCTGCTTAGAGCTGTTTCTCTCCATCACATGGTGTGGAATGGATTTCATCCTAACCAGCAATGCTTACACAAAAGAGATATAAGAGCAGACATATGAAATGTTCCCCAGGCATCAGTCCTGCAAGTCTTATTTAACATAAGTTTTATACTGCTGAAACAGAAGACCTATACCATCACTTAGCTTAGGTGGGCATTCTTTTCTAAATACATTAGATAAAATATATGGTAGATACCAAGAGAAGCCAAGTTCATTTCCATTATTACCTTTCTTTCATTCTGATAAGTCAGTACAACTTCTCCTTATAAACACTTTCTTATAACTAATTCATTTTTTAAAACTATTTTCCTGTTATATGTTTTGTCTGCTCATACTTGAACACAGTTATATGAGTGTACATATATAATGCACACTAGCATGCACATACATAAGCTTATATTCCTGAAGCTGAAGGAATGGCAGAACAAGAGGAGTTACAGGAAAACATTCACCAGACTCGTGAGCAGCAGTAACAAAACCACTTTGGGTCAAACTTTTTGCACTTTTTTCATGTAAAGCTGGATCTGAGGAAGCAGGGGAGAAGTGAAGACTAATGCTTGCCTCCAGTTGCTGCCCTTCTCTGGAGGAGGTGGAAGCTTGCATTTGCTGAGATAAACTTAGGAGACAAGTGTTAATCCGACCCAGAAACTTTGCTCCTTGACTGTATACCCTCTGAAAGCCCTGCGGCCCTTGCTCTGGCCGTTGCCTCCTGCAACTCCCTGTACGATATCCCTGCTTCTCTCCCACCTTGCTGCTTCCAGAGGCATCCTGGGGCTTCCTTCACTGCCTGTAGGGTTGGCCTCCCCCAGCAGCACCTGCTCTGAGGCAGTTTTGCCCCTGCCCACAGCTGCCCTGTGAGGGCTGAGATCAAAAGGCAGCATGGTCTCTGTGTGACCCTCCCACATAGCCTTTAAAGTTTGAAAAAGGAGAAAATTTTCCATCAGTTCACATACCAGAGCAGCTGAGCTTTCTGTCAGCCTGCAGCTGATCTGTCCCTTTACTTTCTCTTTCCTTACCACTCCAGTTTCCTGGTGTAAGAGATTAGGAGGTAAAAGAAAGTCTGTCATTATTTTCCAGAACATTTTATTGTTTTGCTGTTAAGTAATACTGCTTTTGATTTGAATTACTAAGAAGAATTCTTATGTTACCTGGAAGTGAATTAGAAATTTCTTTGCAACTAGCAATTAAACAATAGCATATTCATATGTCTAGAAAAACAAAATCTTAGTGTACTTTATCTATGGTATAAGCAAAATTTAAGGTTAGATTACTCCAGGAATGTTTCAGTCACATATTTTCTCTGCACAGGCAACAGCTGCAGAAAATTAGTAGCTCAGTACTTGATCCCAGTATGAAAAAACACATTTACACATATGCAGAGGAAATATCTAGAAGATGTCCTTATGGAGGAGACTTTGTTTGCACAAAATAGTGTTCTGTATTGTAGTTTTTCCAGTGATTCAATTGGTTTCATTCACACTTGTTTTCAAACGCCACAGACATTTGGCTAGTGAAAGGGAATTCTCTTGGCTTTTAACCATCTCATCGTGGCATTTTGGGGTAAAGGATGGTGGTTCTCTTATCTTAAAGGTGAGCATCCACAGGAATCTGGTCTGAGTTTGGATTATTTGTGTAGGGGCTTAGAGAAATGCTTGCTCTACGCTGAGTCAAAAACTATGTTTTAGTTAATAAATCTAATAGTAATACTGAGAGCTAAATTACTCTTATCCTAGTCTGCATAATATCTGAGCACATTTGGTGAGACTGACAATTCAACACAACTATTACTGCTGAATAGGAAAAGTAGAAAAATAAACAAATAAGGAAAACAACACCCCAAAATAATAAGTGATAGTAAAAGAACAGATACTTCAGGCCAGGACTGTGGAATCAGATTTAAATCAGTGTTGTCAGAATCTAATTCAAAGCTACTAAAGCTATTTAAAAATCATTAAGTTAATGTAACACTAGGATCTTTCTCACTAAATGAGCTTGTACAATTTGGTTTTTTTATTTTCACTGTCCCTGAGCACACCTTCTTTTTAATACGTGCTTTCAGATCCCATTTGGAAGCCAGTACGGACCAGTGGAAGCGTTTACATCTCTCTCTTCAGGAACTTTTGGCATGGCTGCAGTTGAAGGAGGATGAATTAAAACAGCAAGCACCCATTGGTGGAGACCTTCCCACTGTGCAGAAACAGAATGATGTTCATAGGGTATAATATTTTTTTGTTTGTTGTTTTTTTAAAATGATCTTTTGGTCACTGCTTTTTGTTTTGCAGATTTATTTTGTTATGCTGCACATGAAACAGTTCTTGTTGGAAAAAGTAAGATAACACGTCAGAGTAAGTAAGTAAGATGCATTTCAGAGGCAACAAAAATTGAACTTCTTGCATGAGAGTACCAGCTACAATTTTCAAACACAGCTTAGAAAATCAGTGTTTTGGAGAAGGGAGTGCTTCCTACCAGCTGCTTGACTTTTTTAAAAAACAGCACACCGTTTTCATAGACCTGTCACAGACAGCTAGTTTCCATAGTCAGAACAAATACTGACCTAATATTGTTTGGGAATTAAATAAGTAGTTCTGAAATATTTTCTAGATCAGGCATCTAAAATACATTTGTACTTCTTGAAACCCTATTTTGCTACTGATTTTTGCAAACATTTGTGAAAAGATTGGTTGATACCCACCCTAATGCACAACTGGATGCATCGTGAAACTTGTGGTAACTGACTGTAACTATCTATGGCTCATACTAGTTTTGTCAGGGAGTTCTTATGGAAAGACAATAGCAGAGCATCATATGGGGACTGTTCTAGACTCAACTTTGTAGTAAAAAGGAAGCAAAATCCAACATTTGTATGGGAAGTATGCTGAGTAAGTCTTCATACAAAAATTCACACAAGTTTCATGGTAAAGGCATGTTTTAAGTACATTTCCTCTGTTGAATCAAGTTCACATCTGTCTGATGCTAACCTAGTGTCTGCCTTCAGGTAAACAGCTTTTACTTTGCTATGCCATTTGCAGTCTATTCAGGTCTAAATGTGATTTCAGAGTTCTAATACCTCAGTGGGGTGTTTTTTAGTGGCGCCATAAGGAAAACCATTAGGAAACTAGTGTCCTGATAAAATAAATCTGAAGAATTGCTGAATGAAGCAGTAAATGAACAGAAAGTGTTGTTCTCAGAAGGAATAAAGAAGCATGTGAAAGGAAACTGGGCTAGCACACCCAGCTTCAGCAACTTCTATTCTATAACTTATGAATTCCATAAAATCCTATCTAGCCCTTACAATAAGACTTCTGTTTCTTTTGTGTTTGTTTCTGATGAAAACTTTAATCTGTGAAGCACCAGTTGATAACAGATGTCTGTAATAGAAACCAGACCTCAACTCACTAGGACAGATCCAGTAGGAAATTAGGAATACAGTGTCAGGGTTTGGGGTTTTTTACAGAGAACAGTATAAGATCAAGGACAAGGAGCCTTACTGATATAAAAAAATTTGTCCTCTCATGATTAAATGTACATAGTGATTGGAGTGGACCATATATTATGATATTTTTCCCGTTCTTGGAATTTACTTGGATCTAGTATTCTGTCTCCTCTCCTTCATCCACATGTGTTTTTATGGGAGGTTTTTTGTCCTGTTCAGTAACAAAGTATACCTCAGCGTTACACCTAAAAAGTTATTTAGAAGAAAGGTATTTTCTGCTGAATAATTTAGATTGTCGGTCAGATAACTTGATACCATATGAGTATTCCAAAATCAGTGATCATCCTCTCAAATTACTGTGCTGCATATATGTAACTTTCAGATTATGAAACTTGCCACTGAAGGTATTGTTTCTGAAGTTCCTAAATTTCTGATTTTATTGCTTAATGGAGAAACGTGAAATGGTACTATAAAATTAAATTGGATCTGAAATACCCATGGTTTTTTTGCATTAGATAAATTTATTATAAACATTGCTCTAGTAGGTTGTCCTGAAGGACACATTTGAGAGCAGTGAGAAGACCAAGTTTGGAAAGAGACCATGACGTGTCTTGCTGCTTTAAGTTATTAGGAACCTCAAATTTGTGAAAAGTCTAAAAATATCATATATGACTAGGCTTGTTCTTTGGCACAGTCAAACAGGCATTTGTCTACAGTAGCAGCCTAAGGCTTGTCTAAGATAATGTAACACTTTCATGCAAGGGGAAGATTCTTCATTTCCCAGGTTATCCTTCTGGAGAGATGTTGTTTAGTATGTATCTTTCTCACAAAACTTTACTTGAGACTTCCAGCATTACCGCAGAAACAGTGAGGCCAAAACACTGATGACTTTATGGAGCACCACCATCCCTTTTTACCATTCCCTCTGTGAAAGTTATGTGAAATGCCTGAGGTTTGTTCTAACCAGCTGTCTGTAGTAACTTCCATAATGTTCCCATCCAGAACATCAGGATGAAAGAAACGCGATAGATGTTGCTTTAACTCAGCACGACATTAATTCAAAGCCTTTATCCGAAGAAAACTCTTGAGCCAAAGCAAGACTTGGAGGAGGATTTGTGTAGAATTGTTACAACAAAAGTTTTGTCATCTAAATAGTATTTGAGTATTTTAAAACATTACTTTTTCTCCTAGATTGAAGAAATAATTTTGTCATCTCTAGAAATTAATTCTCCTAAAATTTTAATATTGTATATTATTCTATAAGCTATTGGACAGTTTTGTAGAATTTATTATGAAGGTGGAAAGATTTCAGTGATGGACTAAGTGATCTCTCAGTCACCAATCAGCTAAAGTGTTCAAAAAATTTAGAGATGAGAAGTGTTACATAAGAGTAAGGTACTATGAATGGTGCAACGTAACTTCAAAAAACACATCTCCTTCCTCCTTTTTTTGTTTTCTTCTCTGTATCTTCATTGCTGCAGATACATACAGAAATAAATCTTTGGTCATCATGTCTGGTATCAAAGCTAGAACATTCTAGTTTCATTTAGAACTATGGCTTCTCTAGTTTTCCCATTCTGTAACACTGCTGTAGTTTAATGTGAGGCCTTTCTACTTGTAGGTATTCTGATTCCTTGTGGAAAAAAAGAACAAAACGTAATCCTTGAAATTAGGTTACCATGTCTGCTCTTCAAAGATCTCTTACAAAGTAAGAGGGAAACCAATCAGTGCAGAATTCTGTCGACTTCAGGTTGTCTTTGACAAAATTTGTGTTTGCAGCTTGGAGTTCCTCTATTAATTTTTTTTTTTCCTTGAGCACTATGGACTTTCTATTACTTTAAAAGTTTATTTTAGAGAAATAGATGTACAAAGGCTTTATCCAAATGAGAAGCTTAGTTCATTTCTGAACATGAGGAAAATAGCTTGCACCAGAGTATAGAAGTATCATGCTTAAAACTGGAGCACACTATTGGAAAGCTATTTTTTTTGAAGAGTTTTGTGCCCCTGCTCAGAACCAAAACTTAACTCTCAGGATTTTGGAAGTGGAAGTAAAGAGCAGTTGAATTTTGGTCTCAAGGAAAGAATCTACTGATTGTTCATTTTGTTCTCCTGAATGTCACCTCTGGAAGTCAGTCTTCAATAAACAAGCTAAGTCTCCACCTGATCTGACCAGTCTTTTAAATGACCCAGTCTCCCAGCTTTGGTCTTCCTATATCACTACAATGTCTTTCCTTCTCTAAAGAACTGAATTTGCCAAGTAAAGCCAGAAGTGAACCCAAGTAAATTCTTCATTGAAAAATACAAAAAACCTCAGCAGGGGAACATTATTTATAAGCAGTTTAAGTGATTACTGTTGAGAAGTGGCATGATGAATGCAAACACAATTTTATGCCTAAATCCTTTTTTTCCTGCAGTGGGGTTACAAGCTGATTTTATTTTGTTTTATGTAGGAAGGATAGACAGGGAAAAACGAGGTGGGGATGTTGCCCTCTATGTCAATGAACAGCTAGAATGCATGGAGCTGCACCTACAAGTGATGGTGAAAAGACTGAATGTCTGTGGGCCAAGATGAAAGGAAGAATAGGAGACATTACAGTGGGGATCTGCTACAGGCCACCTGACCAGGAGGACCAAATGGATGAGGCCTTTCATAGACAGATAGGAGTCGCTGCTTGTTCACAAGCCCTGGTCCTCATGGGGCACTTTAACCACCCCTCTGTTGTTTCTCAGCTGGAGAGACAATAGATCAGGGCACAAGCAATCCAGGAGATTCCTGTAATTGATTGATGATAACTTCCTTCTCCAAGTGATAGAGGAACCAATGAGGAGAGGTGCCATGCTAGACCTTATTCTCACAAACAAGGAAGGGCTAGTGGGCAATGTTAAGCTCATGGGCAGCCTTGGCTGCAGTGACCATGAGATGGTGGAGTTTGAGATCCTAAGGGCAGCAAAGAAAGGGATGCTCAGCAAGCTTGAAACCTTCAACTTCAGAAGAGTTGGCTTTGACCTCTTCAGGAATTTCCTTGGTAGCATACCCTGGGACAAAGCCCTGGAGGGATTGGGAGCCTGGGAAAGCTGGTTGGCTTTCAAGGATCATCTCCTCCCAGCTCAAAGGCACTGCCTTTCTAAAAAGAAGAAATCTGGCAAAAACGCCAGGAAACCTATATGGATGAACAAGGAACTCCTGGCCAAAATCAAACACAAAAGGGGTATACATAAAGGGTGGAAGCAAGGACTGGCAACCTGGGATGATTACAAGGAAGTTACTCGTATAATCAGAGACCAGGTTAGGCCTTGGTGGAATCAAATCTGGCTAGGGACATTAAAATGTGGGAATGAGAGACCTCTCTGGAGCAATACAGGTGACCTGGTTACGGAGGATATGGAGAAGTACTCAATGACTTTTTTGCTTCGGTCTTCAATGATAATCACTTGATAACCACCAATGATAACCACCCAAGTTACAGAGGGCATTGGCTCGGTCTAGGAGAATGAAGAACCACCCAGGGTAGGAGCAGATCAGGTCAAGGAACACCTAAAGAAACTGTAGGTGCACAAGTCCATGGGACCTGATGAGATACACCTATGGGTCCTGAAGGAAATGGAGGCTGAATTTGCTAGGCCACTGGCCATCATATTCAAGAAGTCATGGTAGTCTAGTGTAGTTTCCACAGATTAGAAATAGGCTCCATTTTTTAAAAAAAGCAAAGAAAACCCAGAGAACTACAGACCAGTCAGCCTCACCTCTGTGCCAGGTAAAATCATGGAGCAGATCCTCCTGGTAACAGTACTACGGAACATGAAAAATAGTGAGGTGATCTGTAACAGCTAACATAGCTTCACTAAGGTCAAATCATGCCTGCCTGACTGGTTTGGTGGCCTTCTATGATGGAGTTACAGCTCTGATTGATATGGGAAGAGCAAATGATGTCATCTACCTGAACTTGTGCAAGGCATTTGACACTGTCCCACATGACATCCTTGTCTCTAAGATGGAGAGAAATGGACTTGGTGGATGGACCACTCCATGGATAAAGAACTGGCTAGAAGGTTGCACTCCAAAAGTTGTGGTCCATGGCTTCATGTGAATGGCTCGATGTCCACATGGAGACCAGTGATAAGCGGTGTTCCTCAGGGGTCTGTTCTGGGTCCAGTGCTGCTCAACATCTTTGTCAGTGACTTGGACAAGCACATCAAGTGCACCCTCAGCAAGTTTGCCGACATCACCAAGCTGTGTGGTGCCGTGGACTCACTTGAGGGACCATCCTGAGGGACCTTGACAGGCTTGAGAAATGGGCCAATGAAAACTGCATGAGCTTCAACAAGTCAAAGTGCAAGGTCCTGCACCTGAGTTGGGCCAATCCCAGGCACAAATACAAACTGGGCACAGAGTGGGTTGAGAGCCCTGAAGAGAAGGATTTGGAGGTGTTGATAGATGAGAAGTTCAACATGAGCTGGCAGTGCACTCATGCAGCCCAGAAGGCCAGCCCTGCCCTGGGATGTATCAAGAGAAGCATGGTCAGCAGGTAAAGAGAGGTGATTCTCCCCCTTTACTCTGCTCTTGTGAGACCCCACCTCGAATTGTTAGAAAATCATCTGGAATACCTCAGATGTCCATAGCAAAGATGAAAAGAAGTTTGTTCTTACTGTTAGGATTCTCCTAGTTGCCAAGATTGAATTTAAAAATTTTAAAAGTAGGATTCAGATGAAAATTTCAGATGCTTGAGTTTATGCCAGAGGAGAGCTTGAACTCAAAATGAGAAAAGATATCCATGCAGTCAAAATCATTGTTGTTTTATAAATGTGAGGTGCTTTTTTAGATAAGGCAATTTGGACTTTATCCCAAAGGCACTCCCATAACTACTATTTGTCTGAACTTTATATGATGAGTCATTTTGTTGATTTCTGACATCTAAAGAAATTGTGTCTATGCCAAAGTCGTAGAATGTGGGTGAGGGGGGAAAGTTAGTCAATGATAAAAAAGTACTGCTGTTCATAAAACATTATTTAATTATCTTACAGTTTTCTTTGCTTTACTAAGACAACATAATAACGTTGTCTTTAAATTGTATTAATATCTGTGTCCATGTTACTGTTAATCTCAGTTAAGTAACTTAGACATAATGCAGATAGCCTGCTTTTTCTTTCATTCTTTGAAGAGTTGCCACATCTTCCATGTAGTGGTTATGTTAACAGCAACAGTAGCATTTATGAACAATTTCCTGGAAACTGATCACTTAATATCTATAGTAACAGTGCCTAAGAAGGAGTGCAATTCCTGCTTCAGCACACTAACCTCTTCTGGTGTCACAGCTGATATCTGCCTTTTGATGAAGTTAAACCCCTTTTTTAGAAAGCATTCTGGTTGGGAAACATCTTGAAGCAATTTAATTTTACCCTTTCTCTTTAAAATTCGTTAAAAGCAAAAAAAATCTGCTTTTCTAATAATAGAGATTAATGTTAGACTTACTAATGCAACTCTCTTCTCATTATATTTTCATCTTTCGATTTAAACAATCAGTGTTTCTCCATCTAAGGGGATTTAAGGACATCCATGAGGAAGTAGTGGAGATGTGAGATAAGCTGACCAATATATGCATTATGAAAATGGTGGACAGAATGCCATTACTGCTGTAGTGTTGATGACAAATAGAGATGTTTAAATAAAGTAGTTTACTTGGATTTTTGTCAGATCATATATTATCCATGTTCGATTTCCTCTACAGTCACCATGAAGTGTGAAAGGAGTTAAGGAGTTCAATGAAATTAGCCTGAAATCATTAGCTGTAAATTAGACATTCATTCAGACTAATTCTGTTTTCAGTGATGGTCTGCTTATTATAAAAATATATTTGTCAAGACTGTAGAGAGATAATTTTAATTTTTTTTTTTTTGCAAAAGGAAGTGTCGTTTATTGCTACTTATGATTTTTATTGGTAGTGTGTACCTATTTCACAACAAAACTTTAATCAGAAAAGCTGGCTTTATCTTCACACAGTAAGAACATATTTTGGTATGGGCTAGTGTGAAACAAGCATTCATTATTTCGGACAGTTTTCTGTGCTACTGCTTCAGTCTCAAGTTTTTTTCCATTCTCTCCTTTTTAAATTTCTTATACTGAAACATATTTTAACTCGCTTGGTAGAAGTCTGCAGATCAAAACTAGGGAAGGCAATGAGAATCGTAAATAGATCTTAACACCGTACTGTGTACTATTCTAAAATTCAGGATTTGCAGATTATGATTACATCCACCAGCTGGATGGAAAAGAAAACGTTTAACACATTGTCTCACCATTTCCCTTTAATAAAAGAGAAGGAGATTCTCATTCTCAGACTGTGACTAAATACCAAATTTACAGCCAGAAAGGTTCCATTTGCATTTCTCATTGTTTTGAGAAGATAGATACAATAATTCCTGCTCACACACTTTATGGGATGCAGTATACATATCTGATTATGTTATCCTTGCTCTGTTGCTGCACAGGATACATTGGAGAACTGTGGTTTTAAAGATCTTTTGGAAATACAGTGCCACTAGGTGTATTTGATTGTTACAGTTTTATTCAAAAGCATAAAAAAGGTATTTTGTGTCCTTCTTATTGTTTGTATGTTTAAACAGCTAGACTTGACCTGACTACAGCAGCACCACTCCATACAGCAGTACTACTCTTTCCAAAATACATAGCTCAAAGGCACTTCTGGCTTTTATGTATCCTCCAAGTTCTCTGTTCTGGATTATCTGTGACTTCTCCCTTCTCTTGGTGTGTGTGGGCAGAACATACCTTTGTGTGTGTGCCTCCTGTTTGAACCATTTGGGGCATGGACACTTCTGAGAAATAATCTGTCTTCAGAGATGCTTATAAAGGGTATTATATCTTTAAGCTGTTATACAGTCGTAATGTTTAAAACACAATATGACCATTGATGTCACTTTTAACACTGTCAGATGAGAGAAGCACACAGTCCATGGGGGAGCATTTTAAGTTATGTTACCTGCTGGCTTCCTTGAGCTGCAGACCTGCCACACTCGTAGTGGGACAGAATGATGTAATATCAGTTGAGCACAAAGGCTAACTAAAGGAATAGATTTTTGTCATTTGGAGGCATGAAAAAGGCTTATTGTATTTCCTCTTTCCATTATACTTCATGCAAGAGTAAAGTACAAATGATAAAAATTTCCAAGCCTAAAAATGGCTAGGTTAGAGTTTTAACGCTGGAGTAGCCTCACTCATTTTTTATGCAGAACAGTGTTCAATGTTAGTTTACTTGTTAACACGCAATACTCTATTTGTGAAAATCAGTGATAGTTCTTGAGAGTCAACATAGTTTTTTAAAACATCTATCACAGATATTAATAAAAAATAAATTGCCTTGTGATGACAGATAAACTCTGTGAGAGGATCCCAGTCCTATTGATGTCCATGACCCAAAATGAGCATTTTGCAGTTTGCTAAAGAGTTTACTTGATTCACAATTACAAACTTTATAGTCAGTTCTGGACCACTTAATAAAAAGTTTATTTAAATATTTGTAGTAGAATAATGTAGTAATTTCCTTAAGTTTTCTTTCCTGAAGTGCATTAAGATTTTTTTTAACCTGTGAGTGCTCATATTATAAGCTGCAGGTGTGACTGACATGTTGGAGAGTAGCTTTGGGGAAAAGGACCTGGGAGTCCTAGGACAACAGACTGACCATGAGCCAACAATGTGCCCTTGTGGCCCAGGTGGCCAACGGCATCCTGGGGTGTGTTAGAAGAGTGTGGCCAGCAGGTTTGACGGAAGTCATCTTCTCCCTCTACTCTGCGCTGGCGAGGCCTCATCTGGAGTACTGTGCCCAGTTCTGGGCTCCCTGGTTCAAGGAGAAGCAACTTCTTGAGAGAGTCCAGCACAGAGCCACAGAGATGACTGGGGGACTGGAGCATCTACCATGTGAGGAAAGGCTGAGAGGGCTGGGTCTCTTTAGCTTGGAGAGGACGAGACTGAGGGGAGACCTCATCAATGCTTATAAATATCTAAAGGGTGGGTGTCAGGAGGATGGGGCCAGACTCTTCTCAGTGGTGTCCAGAAACAGGGCAAGGGGTAGCAGTGGCAAACTAGAAAACAGGGGCTTCAATCTAAACATAAGGAAATATTTCTCTGCTGTGGGGGTGACAGAGCACTGGAACAGGCTGCCCAGAGAGGTTGTGGAGTCTCCTTCTCTGGAGACGTTCAGAACCCACCTGGACGTGTTCCTGTGTCATCTGCTCTAAGTAATCCTGCTCTGGCGGGAGGATTGGACTAGATGTTCTTCAGAGGTCCCTTCTAATACCTAACATTCCATGATTCTCTCTGTGTGTGATTCTCATTATTAGTTCAGTTAGGTATTTCTTGTACAAAGCATTTCTTATCAAATATAATTCAAAGTGTAATGAACTTTTTAATATTGAATTTATAATCTTTCATTAGTTTGCATAGAAACGCAAATTTTGTTTAATATTTAATTTAACTGAATTAATGAATTTATTATGTTAGAAGCCTATATAATGCTTGTGTTATAAAAAGAATTTTCTGCTCCATGGAGTAAAATGTCTGTTTTCCATTCATGGCATAAGACTCTCCTTTTTGCAGTACTGTGTTGCGTTACACTGCACTATAATTATCTGCATATTTTACCTCTATGCTACTTGGAAACAGTATGCATTCAGTATTGTTTCATAAATAGAAAAGAAAATGGTGAAATGAAACAATGATAAGGAACATTTAGATAAATTCAGTACAACACGCAAAAGACCCAATGCAGCATGCAACCTGCAGGCCAGATTTCATCTACATTTTTATGTGGTGAACATGTGGATTCAGATTAAGGGAACCTTAAATTCTCTTTAACAAAAAAAAACCAACAAAGCAACAAACCCAAAATACAAAAAAAACCCCAACCAAATAAACATTCAACACCACCCCCCCCAAAAAAAAAACAACACCAAAAACCACAACAGAATGAGATATGTATACTTTCAGTAGTCTACCAAAACTGCAAATACCAAGCTTGAAAATCTTACTCCTGGTTATTTTACAAGCAGAGCATGGAAGAGAGATGGTAAAAGGAGCTGTTGCTAAAGGAAGAAAAATGCAAGTAGGGAAAAAAGAAGATGGGTGGCAAAAAAGCATGACAGGAAAGGAAGACCTGAAAGGGAGAAATACAGTTGATCTGAAAAGGAGCAGAATGTACCACTGAGCAATGTTAAGCATAAAGACACGGAAATTGACCCTTATATTAATCAGCAAAAGGTATCCCTCTCACAGTGAAAATTTGTTCAGCAGTCTTGGGTACTTTGCAGCCTGCTGGCAGTACCTTCGTTCCTTTGAATGAATACAATGTGATTTCAGGTTAAGTAAAACCTGATTATCGCTTTTAAGTTTGTGGGATTTTTGTAGCTCCTTGTAATGCATGCATGGAAGCTGTTGTTGGAAATTTTATTCTTAAATTGAAGAAAATAAGGGCTAGCACTTGGTATCTCATTATATATCCACTTACAATCATCTTGTTTCATTTCTCAGACTTTCAAGAGGGAGTTGAAAACAAAAGAACCTGTTATCAGGAGTGCACTTGAGACTGTGCGAATCTTCTTAGCAGAGCAGCCTGCGGAGGGACTGGAGAAGCTCTACCCAGAACCAAGAGGTAATTGAAGAAAGAGCAGGGTAATAACACATTGCTGGAAAGATCAGTGATGATCAGCCATGATTAAATAAATTCTGCCAGCCGCTGTGAAAGCATTCCTTTTACACTCCAAGCTGAATGTCAGTATTCAGAAACTAGGCTAAAAATATAGATGAAAGAAACTCTAAGCAGTCCTTCTGAATACTGTGGCACTAAATAGACATGCATATTTATAAGCAGATTTCCAAACTGCCTTTAAACCTTCAGGACCTATCTATAACTACAGGCCCATTTGATGTCTGAAAGCTGCAATTTAACCTAAAATTCAACTTGTAGTTGCAGTTCTACAGAAGCTCCTAAATCCACTCAATTGCAGCAAAAGGTTCACAGTGATTAATATTTATGCACAGCACTATTTTGCTGAATCAGGACACAGTTGATAAACTTTTAGCTACACCTCACATGTTTAAAATGCTTGTTTGTACTTAAATGCATATTTTGGTGATTTGTGTCGTGGCAAGATTTAAATTTGCTATGAGTTTTTCAAAAGAGAATACAGTAATAAAATAAATTTCACAGGTGTGTTTCGTTATGAATAGTTTCTTCCCGAGCTTTGAACTTACCCAGATGGTAATTATTTTTTTACTAAGACAGAATGTGTCTTAAAAGCTTCTTGACTTTCACATTTAGAGTTGTCACCTGAGGAAAGGGCCCACAATGTCAGTAAACTTCTCCAAAGGCAAGCAGATGAGGTCAGAACTGAGTGGGATAAGCTGAATCTACAGTCTGCTGATTGGCAAAAGAAGATAGATGATGCTCTTGAAAGACTGCAGGGTCTTCAAGAGGCAGTGGATGAACTGGACCTGAAACTACGCCAGGCTGAAGTCTTCAAGGGATCCTGGCAGCCAGTGGGGGATCTACTAATTGACTCTCTACAGGATCACTTAGAAAAAGTCAAGGTATGTGTCAGTATATCAGTATTTCTGAGTATAAAATAATTGGCTTATTCATTGTATGAATCCCCAAGTCAGGAATTGTCTTTTAAAATGAGAAATTTGTAGCTTTGTGTCATAGCAATTTGTGTTAGGTGAAAAACAAACAACAAAAAAAGACGTATAAAGATTTTTATAATTTCTGCTGCGATTACAATGGAATCAAATCAACACTGATAATGTACGTTGCTCACATGGGTACAAAGCACTATAGGAATGTATAAATATCCTCAGCACACTCACTGTTAACTCAGGAGATACAGTTAGCAGTGAAGAAAGCAAAATAGAGTAGGTAGGAGAATATCACAGTATCACAGTATGCTAGGGATTGGAAGGGACCTCAAAAGATAATCTAATCCAATAAAAGTATAGGCAATTAATTCTGCTCTTTATTGTAGCTTTTTAAGTATGACGAGAACATAATGGTGTCTATAATTGTATACAGCTTTTTTTTCATTTTCTCATGATGGTGATATTTGCTGTTTTATTTGATAACTAGGCCTCATAATGTAAGACAGTTTAAAAAAAAAATCAAACCCGAGAAAAGAGTCACTGTTTTCTATAACTCAATGCTTATGTGCTTTCAAGGTTTGTTTCATAAAATCACTGCTTATTGAGGAACTCATGAGGACTTGTCCTCTTTTGGCATGACTGCCATGGCCAGACTTTATAAATACTACAGGATTCCTTTAGCTGGAACACAATAGAGGCTGCTTCCGCTTTGATAAGAACAAAGTGCCTGTGTTCCACTCGCATGTATGGGAATCATCAGTCATTCTGAAAGAGATCTGAGCTGACTGTTATTTTCTCTAGTAGGACACTAGGATCTAAGAAAGAGGAAATAGAATAACTAATGCCAAGAAAAAATGCCTTTAAAAATCAAGTGTAGTTTATATTAAAAAAAAAACACCAAACAACTCTGTGAGTTTTAATTACACAAAAAGTTTAATGAGTGTCCTGTGCAAATATTATACAAGACAAATGAAGTACTTGTTAGCTGATGAACAATTAGCTGCAAATTTTGTTTATCTTCATTTAATTTCATAAATGAACAGAGAAGGTCTATTTAGAAATTCTCAGAAAGTGCCTCTGATTACAGTCATGGATTGTTCTGTGATTTTGAAGATATTCTGAATAGAAACACTGAATCCCTGATACTACTAGAAAACAAAGCAAGTTGCTTAATTCTAAAGCTATGACCATAACTATTGATGCCGAATCCTGTTTTGATTTAAGAAAAAAAAATATCCATCCTAGAGGACATAATAGTTGTAATAGCAGCTGTGACAAAATGGAAGTCTTACTGCTTATGACAATCCAGAGGTGCTGTCAACAGGTAGATGTCTGTTTATGCCTTCTGAAGTCTTAATATTAAGGTAAGACACAAAGCAAGAGTTCTTCTTCCAGGTTTAAAATTAGATGATACCACCTACCTCCTAATTTTTATTTCATTTGTACCCTATTTACTTAAATATTCATGAATATAGGCTTTTATAAGACCATACCATAACATCAGCTAAATGGTAAATGAAAAAAAAACCATACAGAATATATTCGTATCCTTATAACCTAAAAGTTTTAATTTCATATATGGCAATTATAGTCTGCTAGATGCTGCACACACATGGCAATATTGTGCTTTTGACACCTTCTAAGTGATTATAATTAGCTCAGGTAATGTAAGAACACAATAGACCAAAGGCTGAATAATATTAACTGTGTGAGTAGTAGTGCAATAATTGTTCTGAAATATGCTGTCTAGAATGTATTTATTGCTCTAACAAAATAGAATTTCAACTTTCATACTGAAGACAAGCACATGTACTCATTAGGCGATGAAAGCATGTTTGTGACAATAATGACAAAGAAAGCTGCAATTGCATCTATAATTTGAAAGCCTGTATGAAACTGTATGGGTTTATTTTTTGTAGGTTTTACCTCAGTTATTCATGTTTATGACATTCATATTTTTTCTTAAAGTGAAAGTTATTTTAGAAAAGCTATAAATCAAGGCAAATAATTTATGTAACCCTAAAAGAGAGCATATGAATTCTTTAAAAGTTTTCAAGTTTGCTTTTGCTGCATGTGAACTGGTTAGACTCTAGAAACTTTTATCTTGATCCTTCATATCCTTAGCATATCTACCTAAAGTGTACAAATATTTAAAATATACTCAAAACTCTAGCCTTAATTGCTAGATTTAATTTTTCAAAACCTAAAAAAGAGGACTTAATGTGACAGGAGCAATAAAACATGTTTTAAGTCCATTCTTTTGTTGAACATATTTTTTGGATAGTAAGATCACTTCTGATTTGCTTCCTGTCTTGATAAGTTTAGATGTGACCAGTTTTGGTCACATCAGTTTTGAGGCCAGTTCTGTTTAATATCTTTATCAATGATCTTGCCAAGGAGACTGAGACCACCCTCAGTAAGTGTGCAGAGGACACCAAGTTAGGTTGGAGAGTTGACCTACTTGAGGGTAGGAAGGCTCTTCAGAGGGACCTGGACAGGCTGGATTGATGTACTGAGGCTAATTGTGTGAGCTTTAACAAGGACCTATGTGTCCTGCACTTGGGTCATAACAACCCCAGGCAACCCTCCATGCTTGGGGAAGAGTGGCTGGAAAGTTGCCTGGTGGAAAAGAACCTGGGGGTGTTGATGGACAGCCGGCTGAACATGAGCCAGCAGTGTGCCCAGGTGGCCAAGAAGGCCAACACTGTGGCCCACAGGAGCAGGGAAGGGATCATGCTCCTGTACTTAGCACTGGTGAGGCTGCATCTTGAAGACTGTGTTCAGTTTTGAGCCACTCACTAAAATAAGGACATTGAGGTGCTGGAGCAGGTCTGGAGAAGAGCAATGAAGCTGGTGAAGCGTCTTGAGAGGAGAGGCTGAGGGAACTGGGATTGTTGGGCGTGGAGAAAAGGATGCTGAGGGGAGACCTTATTGCTCTCTACCTGAAAGGAGATTGTAGCAAGATGGGCAGTCAATCTCTTTCTTCTCCCCAGTAATAAGTGATAGGACAAGAGGAAATGGCCTCAAGTTGGATATTAGGAGAAATTTCTTCACTGAAAGAACTGTGATACATTGGAACAGACTGCCCAGGGAAGTGGTGGAGTCCCCATCCCCAGAGGTATTTAAAAATATGTTGATCTGGTCCTTAGGGATATGGCTTACTGGTGGACCTGGCATTGCTAGGTTAACAGTTGGACTTGATTTTAAAGGTCTTTTCCAACCTAAATGATTCTGTGAGTCTGTGATTTTAAGTGTATTCAAAAAGGCTGCAAGAATCCTTTTAAATTCTTTTGTCACAGGCTATTTACAATTTTAATACAATTTCTACTAATTATTTTCTACAAAATTGAGGGAAAACAAGGCAATGAGAAATTCACAAGTACTGCATAAGTAACGTGTTTTTCTGACACAACAGGCCTGAATTATACGGTGTTAATTTTAAACTTTCTGTGGCATAAATGACTTGTAGCCAATTATATGTCAGTGACAGGTGTTCACTGGAAAGCATCAACCTGAAACTTCTTCTTAATTTATAAACTGTGCAGAGTTCGCAGTTATGCATAGATCAGAAATTAATTGATTTACTGCAAAATGACTTTCTATGTGCAGCCAGGCCTTTTGTCCCTAGTCGTCTTCTCTGATTAAAAGTAAGGTAACCCCTTAAGATAATTAGCTAAATTTCACTTGCATTTGTATGTGGCAGCAGAAAAAGGAGTAGAGATTTTGCAAGGGTAAATACTATATTATTAAAAACACTAGTAGTAAATCAGCATTGGCAGTCACCAGACAATGAATGAGCATTTCGGTGAAAGCTCATTTAAAGAAAAAACCTCACAAAACCAACAAGCCACAAACGAAAAACAAAGAAAAAAACTTATATATTCTTCTGTACTACGTTTTGTTCAGCTACTGCTGTGCTGAAAAGAGGTGTTTCAGAAAAGTGAACTCTTACAGTGCTACCATGAGGAACTGTTCTGGCAGCTGCCTTCAGTGGAGATTCTGAGAGCAAAGCAAATTGTTGAATTTCCAATTTGTATTCTCGTTCATAGAAAAAAAATTGAATCCAAAATTATTTCAAATACTTAGGTAATTAATATTTTTCTACCCTTCCTGAAGAAAGAATTACTTCTGTAAGGAATTAGATGGGGTCACATACAGGAAAATTAATAACCCTTAGATATAAGACATCAGTTCACATGCATCCCCTCCAAGCAATGGAGGTGTACACTGGGCATGACGAGATCAGTTTTAAATACATTCATAGAACCTATGCAAAAAATAATTACCGAGAGGTTATATTGTATAACCAGAATTTCTACTAGCTAGATATCAAAAGCAATGCTAGATCCATGTTAAAGTAAATAGTGATCGCAATTTGCTTATGCATTAAATTAAGCTAGCAGAGCTTGTGCAGTCCAGTCTGTGAAGCAAATAATATTACACATGCAGCCACTTTTGTGGTCTTTTTTATTCCCCTTTTTTACTGATAGACTCTATGTTCCTTAAAAAAAAAAAAAACAAACCACCAACAAAAAACAATATTTATTTTTCATATGGAGATCTGAATTTATATTAACAGCAAATTACTGATGCTTGGAAGTAAATTAACTTGCCTGGTGCTCTGAACAAACTTCCTTTTGGTCCACTTCTGTAATTCTTTCACATCGCTTAGATATCTTCCTGCAGTATTGCAAGCCCAACCCCTTTTTTGCTTAAAAATTTCTACCACGTGTAATTCTTTTTTTTATTTCATGTGCAACATTGTCTGATTTCATTGCTGTTACAGAAATCTGAGAAGAAAATAAGCAGAGTTTGCACCAGGCAAGCCTACAAAAGTGGGTGCCTCTAAAGTTGTTTCAACAGCTTCAGTACTCATAGACTAGGATTTTACAAGTGTAGACTATGTACTCATAGACTAGGAATTTACAAGTGTTATTCCCCAACAGAACTATACTCTCTATTATGCTTAGGTTTAAAACCAGAAAAAATACTTAAGCATTCCATATACAGAATTTTAGATTATGAATTAAGATTCAATTAGATATTTTTAAGTTGTTTGTACGGTTAAAAGATTATGGCATCCATTGGTTGACAGCTGAATAGGAGACTATTTGCCTGTACTGTAGGAGATGGAAGTAGTAGTGTTTTCTTCAGACTACAGCTGAAGTAATTACTGTTACAAATGCTTCTCAAGTTTACCGTTTCATACATATGTCATTCTGTGATAGAATCGTGCAATAATTATTCATGATGTCTCCTTAGACTACTTCAAAATGCACATACATTTTTTTCAGTTTAATTTGAAGCCAGCTGTCACCACCAAAGTCTGTAATCAGTCTGAATTAAATTGCCCTATTTAATTTGGTAAATCTCCTAAGTTCTGCACTGGACTCTTGTGATTCCTCCTAATTCATTTGATTTACCAGCTTTCCAAAACCCAAAAGAATCATCCCTGAGAAAATTAGAGGTGATGTCTATAAGCAGCTTTGGAATGTGTGAAGTACTGGGACAGTCAAGTTGTTCTATGTAGCTATACTATAAAAGGAGACGATTTAATGGCATTCTAGAGAATGGTATTTTACTTGAAGGTTTTAAAGATAAATACAATCAATAAAAATAGAATTTACAAAATTCCAGAAACTCTTCAGTAGAGTGTATCAGAACATGATAAACTTTATTTTAAAACAAACCAAAATCCTATTTAAATTCACTGCAACACTTTGACTTGCTAGATATGTCCTTATCGTATATATAAGATTTTTGTGACTATAATACATTGTGAAGTTTGCTGTCATGAAAGAAATATTTGAAGTTTGTTGAATTTGTTAATGGGTCAATTTTCAGGATGATGTAAAACATCAAAGACACTTCTAGTAACTAAATTACCTAATTGGTTGTACAGCCTGGTATACTGGTTTTAGCCTTTTTTATATATAGTTTTAAACAACAGAGAATTTAGAAAGGTTGTTTGGTTGTCACTATTGGAGGCAAATTTAATTTTCTAAGGTTTGTTTTAAATATGAAATTTAGTTAAGAATCATGGACTGCTTCATCTCGTAGTTGTAGCAGCTGAAGTTAGTTCCGCTATGCTTCTTAGCTTGAAGGTGATGGAAGTTACTCAGTTGTGTCTTGTGGTCTCTTAATCTCATTTTAACAGCTTATGAATCAATTTATTTTCTCACATAAAAGAGAAATACGTTCACAAGTGGTTATATAATATGTAATATTCAGATATTTGCAACTAGTACAAATTTAATCTGTCTCATCTGCCTTACGTTGTTGCTATGTAATCATCCACATAAGACTGGAAATTTGTTATGTAATAACTATAGCAATAGTCCATATTTAAACTCATTTTAAATACCTGAAGCAAACCATCATTACTTCTGCTACTCCTTTTGCAATAAGCTATACATTTCTGATCTCATATTTAGATGCTACCACTGTAATTATAGTGAATGTTTATGGAGACTAGTTTCCATAGTGATTTTTGTTTATATAAAGCTACCTATTGTAAAGGAGAGTGCAGAATCCTTTTTTATGTATTAATAATAAGAAAATGATGAGCAGGCAGAGAAGTGAAATCAGAGAGTAGTGTTTAAAAATTAATACTGGCCTTGACCATGCAGTTTATTGGGAAACGGTAGCATAACTGAGATACAGAATCATTAATGTTGTTCTGCCAACAAAGATCAACAAAAAGAGACTATTTTTTAATTAATTTCTTTGGGAATCACAGCAGCTAGTGTGAGAAACAGCCTCTCGTAGAGCATTTTGTGAAAAGACCGGCACCCAGGAAAGAGCTGTACCAGATTTCATTGGATGTGCAGTAGATTCACTGGATTTGTAGTAGAACAGATTAACTATTTTCTCTTTGATTAAGGACCTTTGGGCTAAATAAAGCTGTTAACTTTTCCCTGACACTAAGTACATAAAAATTCCTGAACTCTAAAGTAAAAAAGGTGACCAGTAAAAAGTGGAAGACTTCTCTATCTGCAGCCCAGTTCGGTAGAACATGCTGTTATTAGATCAGCAGATTTCATTTAGAACCAAATTTTTTCTTATATGATGTCACCCTGCTGATTTCAGTGGGAGCTCAACATGCACATCTGCAGGCAGAATTTGGCTTTTTAAGTATTGATAATCTCTGATCTCGCTGCTAGCCTGCTGGGAGAGCTGACTAATACACGTATAAAGGCTTGTCTGTCGCTTTGTGCTTCTGAAGTTCAGAACTGAGGTCAGACCAGAACATTTTTAAGAGATTGTTCTTTATCAATTTATCAGAAACAAGAATAGGACTAGAGCTTTTAGAATAAGAATTAAACATTAATGTTTAAATACCTAAGTGGCAGGGCTGTTGCAAGGGACTCCAGCATTTAACATATTTTTTTGTTTTAAGTTTGCCATACAAACAGAGCTCATATAGACATTAGTCTGATGAACAAGTATTACCATTCCTGGATATGACATGAAATCAAAGATTCTGTTGAACTGTTTTGATTCTGTGCAAAAGTCTTCTTTCTCTAGTAACCTGAAAATATAACTATTTATCCAAGGTGGGGAAAGAAAAATTAAGTGTAAGTAGTATTTTTTCCATAGGACCACCTTATTTGGGCTTTCCTGAGTGTGGCTCAAGGAGGTGGGTGGTAAAAGGGAGAAAAAGTATATCCAAGGAGTATTTATAACAGAAATGTGATCTGCTATATATTGTCTGCTATTGAAATGTTTCTATGTAAAGCAAAATGTTGTACCAGAAGTGAATATATAACCAGAGACATGTATGTTCAGTAAAACACAAGAGGAGGGAAGAGAGAGAAGGACTGCTAGCAATGAATTTTCATGTTGTCTAATTTCTGTCAGGAGGCAGTATTTTCCATTAAGAGAAATCTGCCATTATTATGTTTTTACTGAAATCTTCTCTTAAAACATTGACAACTCTTCTGTTCTTGGGAGTGTATTTTGGTGTTGTAACAATCAAGTGTGCAGATTATATAATGATAATGTTACTATGAGATGGGGAAATCAATGAGCAAAATAAATTTATCAAGCTCATGTGCTGGTACATAGTAATTAGAGGGACTGATGAAGTAGGGCGTGCAATGAATGTTAGACTGCCTGGGATGTTTATCAGCCACCCATCATGCTATATACCTTTTTTTAAAGCCTAGTAGAATTTTATTTCTTTTTTTTCTTTGTCCAAGGTTAACCCATAATAAAACCTTATAATTGCTATTTAAACTTTTATAGTGCTTCTCATGTTCCAGATAATATGGGTTAATCTCCTCAGCTTCTTTCCGAGTCTTCAGCAAAAGCAGTGTTATCCCCAATTTACAAACAGGGCAACTGAATCACTGAAACTACTTTTCCAGACAGCAATGCCACTCAAATTATTTTTATTCTCATTAACTTTTACCTGCAAAATGTTTTATTTTGGTTGGGTGCAATTATCCAGAGGATTAAGAATGGCAATTTTCATCAACTTCAGCGGGAGCCACGGCCGCTCGTTTCCCAGAGCCGCAGGCCCCTCTCCCTGCTCACGATGTAGCAGGGCACTCCGGCACCCAGAGGGGATTCAGCCTCAATGCCTGGGAAAGTGGATGCTGCTCCTGATGCAGTTTCCCAGCTCGTCTCCAGTGCTGCTATTAAAAAAACCAGACCTATTTCATGTTTTAAGTTTAACTGTCTCCTTTTCAGCACTTTATTTTAGTATTCTTTCTTGCAAAAATAGCTTAAGAAGTAAATTGTTCTTGCCTGTGTTCCACTGGAACTTACTGTTAGATCATAAGAAGTCTAAGAATTTCCACCTCAAGATTTTGACTTCAGGTTTCACTCACACTCACTCCCCATACAGTTGCGATGAAAAGGTGAAGGCGGGAATTACAATGTTAATTCAAGGGGTGTAAAACATAGCTTTTAGCAAAATTCTTGAGCAGTTCATCTGACCTGCATTCTTCTGGAGGTTGGAGACTACATGGACTCTATAAGGTCCCTTTGGCCTTAAGCTCTATGAAAAGCTTTGGATCCCTTGCCGGAAGTAGTAATTATCAACTTTACGAGGATAAAGTTTATGAAATATTTACATGGTAAATTTAAAGATATGTTAGCATATTGTAGGTAAACATGATTTTTCATTTTGGGAAGAGGAGAAAATATTTATTTTAAAATTCAGGTAAAGATCTGTATCTGCTTTTGGTTAGAATAAACGGGAGTGTTTTCTGAAGCTTCTTGTTGGAATTGTTTTAATGTTGATAGAGTGTCAGAATACTTTTTGTGTCTGTACAGTGTCTAAGCTAAACTCTTGTATGGCCATGCAAAGAATCCATATTCTTCCTCCTAGGCTACAGGGTCTGCCCACTGATGTCTGGAACCTTTGGGTATTTTGTAATATCATGATACGGGTGTTGCAGTCTTTCTGGTTTAAACTGCTTTCTTTTTTTTTTTGTCCATGAAATATTACATTTGCCTTTAAAGTACCATGCTGCTCTACAACACAATAGAGAATTACTTTGTAGTAACTATTTTCTGAAGGCAAAGAGAACTCCTGTGAGCCTCTATTAACTGAATGAGATTTTGGTAAGGAACATGAGTTATTCAACCTTTTGCATTTATATATATATCTTGATTGCTAAATTGGTGTCTTAGCTGCAAAGTAACTGAGTAACTGACTTTAGATTATGTGGAAGCATTGGTGCTGAACTTTTTACAAACACTTTAGCAGTGGTGAGGTCTGCCATGTCATGGTAATAGTTGTTCTAATAGAGTGAATTACAAGCTAAATTTGCTCATTTACTTTCCCTCTCCATGGAGGAGAATACAATTTCAGAACAAATAGTGAGGCGGTAGCATAGGTTGTATCTGTTCAGGGAACATAAAACTGAGTATCAGCTCTTGATTTTAAAAAATAAATAAATGTAGAATCTGCAGTAACAAAGTATATGTGTTTCAGGCTATGTACATCTATTTATTAATGTTCTCTTTTTTAAATTAGACATCCTAATAATTAAATATTTTTTCTAGATACCACATTGCTAGAAATAATGACTTTTCACTTAAAAATTCACAAAAGAAAATTAATACCTGACATTAGTTCATTTTTCACTTTTTTTCTACTCAAATTTTAATATCCTTATTTTTAAAGAATTACTGAGTTTTTCTTCCAAACTGTAGGAAACAAAGTTTTTTAAAAAATAATGTTTTATCAGATCCAGAACTATAGAATTCAGAATGAGCTAGGACTTAAAGGGCATTTGATTTTCTTTCACACCTCATGTCTCCTGTTTGAACTATTTTTATCCCAGAGGAGGATTTATATTCTATTCTGGTTCATTCTAGCTTGGTCATTTCTGAGTTTATAAAAATATATAGGATGGAAAATCAAATCAGCTAAAATCCATTTTGTTTCAACACCGCTTGTCCCCAGGAGCACTAGAATCAAATAAAAATACAGTATGAGTTTAAAAGGAAGCTAAGTGTAGCATATTGAGCTAGCAGCTGACAATCCTAGGTTTCAATGAAATTTGAATCAGAATACACCAAACCCATCAGAGAAGAAACAGACTTATTTTGAACGAAAAATATGGAGAAATGCTCTGGGCCGTGAATACTTTTCTGGACGCTAAAGAAGCTGAGGTAGTATATAAGAACATATGACTTTGTGTATGCATTCTAGTAGTTTCCTTTTATCACTGTGGTCAATGCTAAGCAACAAAAATTTATTGCTCTTGATACAGCTGCATAATTGCTATTTGTTCTGACAAGGCACTGAGGTTTTCTATTCTGGACTAAATCTAAACATATAAGGTAAGTGTTGGGATCAATAGCAATAAACACAGTAAAAAAGAGTAAAAAGCAATTTTGATGACCCACTGACATTTTACATTAGCAAACAATAAATAAAAGCCAGCCTGTATTTTAATTTTTCTCTGTGCATAAGGAGTAAGTACTGTTCTGAACATACACTTGTTTGTTCTTCAGGGTGTATTTTCCAAGTGGCATAGCGAGATGTAGTCACACTATTCCTTTAACTTAAGTGGGCCAGAAGTTACAATCACTTGATCTAATCTTGGCTGGATTCCTGAATCCAGTGTTTGACTTGTTAGCAAGCTGTTGCACATGTGGTTGAGGAAGAGAGGGGTTAAGAAATGGAAGGTGTGCACTGTAGAGTCAACATTCCTTTCTGAATTGTCAGTTATGACTTTTGTCCTGGAAACTCCCTGAAGCTAGAAGAATGTATAATATCTCTATTGTTATTGAAATAAACTTGATTCCTATTTATTTACTCTTCCACTCAAATGATTCATGAATTTCCTTTCAGATTTTATGTAATTGACTTATGGAACCTAAAAAAAAAACAAAACAACAACCCAAAACCTTTTCATGGCACTGACAAAGATTCACCTTTTGGTGAATCTTTAAACAAATAAATAAATAAACTAGATTTTTATTATTATTGTTTCTTTTCTGAACATTGGACAGCTGCCCAAGTGCTCTTCTATGTGCTAGGAATCACTAAATCATAGAATCATTAAGGCTGGAAAAGACCTCTAAGATCATCAAGTCTAACCATCAACCCAACACCACCATGACCACTAAACTATATTGTGAAATGCCACGTCTACATATTTTTTGAACACCTCCAGGGAAGGCAATTTGATCACTTTTCTGGGCACATTGTTCCAATGCCTCACCAGGCAAGAAGAAAGGAAGGAAGGAAGGAAGGAAGAAACCCACCAGTATGGCATGAGAGGGAAGCACATATGTGGACTGGAGGAAATCTTAAAAATCCTAGTCCTATTGAAACAAATCATAAAATTTTCATTAATAGAGTTGGTATTCTGGAAAGAAGTAAGGCTTATGTGATGGCTTTTACTACCTTTCAACAGGGTATCCGAAGAGCAAATTTAATGAAAAATATACAGGAAAAGACTCAAAAATAATTTTGAGGGGGATTAGCCTGCATATTTGTCATGGATTAGAGATAATATTCTAGAATATGTAAGAAACCCATATTCAGACAGTAGCCTAAAATCCTTTTTGATTTTAAATTCTAGCTCTAGATAGAATTTAAATAGCATGGAGACGCTGCACAGGGAGGTGAAAAAAAATCCATACCATCAAAACGGACTCTTATAAGACCTGGGAGGTGAATTGGCTAAAGAAAAGAATAAAGCAAGCTATTTGAAGCAAAAATACATAGAACTAATTGTCCTGATGGAGAGAGCCAAATCACCAGAAGCAGATGATTATTCAGTCAAGTGTTCTAATGGAAGTATAAAGCAGCTGTAACTATTAACAGTATTTTCTTGTTTAAAAATAGTTTATAATGAGGTATGTAAGTCGGCAAATGTGGTGATAGTTTCTAAATAATGCATCTGTAGATCTACAGACCAGGAAATCTGGGGAAGAACATACTTAGAAGAGACAACAATGCAGCTTTTGTAAAAGTAGATGTGCCTTACATCTCCTAGTATGCTTTGAAGGAGACATGATCATATCAATAGGAGGTATAGGCCATCTGGTGTTCCATAAGGATTTTAAGATCTACCAGCAAAGAAACTAAGTTCCTGTGGGATAACAGAGGAGGTCTTCATATGGATAAATCACCAATCAGCTGGTGGTTTCCTGTAAAAGATGGAAAACAAAAGGCAGAAGTCAGTATACCCAATGAGGGAGATGACTTTTTTGGTGCTCCAGAAGGTCGAGTCTGTCCAGCACACACATAAATGAGCTGGAGAGGCAAATTAATAATGCAGTGGCACATCTTGTTGATGATGCAAACTTATTCAAAGTACTTAAGAAGAGGACAGATTGCAAGCATCTATAGAAAAACCTCACAGTACTGACTGGCAGGAAACTGATTGCAGATGAAATCAAGTGCTGATAAATCTCAAGCAAAGCATGTGGAAAAAGCTATCCCAACTTCACATGCACAGTAATGAGCTCTCTTTTAGCCCTTTTAAACGTTCCTTTAGCACTCATGAAAGAGATCTTGGAATCATAAGAGACAGTCCTCTGAAAATACCACATCAATACTCAGCACTGTACAGAAAGCCAAATGAAGTGCTACTAGGAATTACTGAAAAAAAGCAGAAAATAGTGTGATGCCATACTTTTGTACCCATATCTTTTATGTTGTAGGCACTGTTTTGGATCCCCAATCTAAAAAAGATTAGGTAAAAGGGATACAATACAGAATAAATGGAGTAGGAGTGGGGTTTGTCTTGTGTAGTTTCACATCTGCCGGGTACCTCTCTGCCTATGACCTACTTGCCTGGGCTCCCAACATAGTCAATGAAAATCTCCTCATTTCAGTTGTTGCAATTAAGAATCCGATTCATGCTGTCCTGTAGTAAAACCTTACATTATGTTCAATTCCTGGGTTTGATTAGCTATTGAATATAAAGGTACCATATGGCGACCTGCTCAGGTGTAAATACATTATAGATATCTACATCTAGTTTGTTATATCTCAGTCTTTGTATCTTAAACATGCAAGAAGGAAAAAATATGATGGAGGGTTCATAGAATATGTGGTGGCACTAAGAAAGTCCATTAAGAATGACTGATCACTGTCTCTCATGAGCTAAGAATTAAGGATAGCCTCAAGTGGGTCTCAAATGATAGGTTTAACAAAAGCAAAAAAGAGGTGGTTCTTCAATCTAAATATTGAGCTTGCCATACGGTACTTTGGATGGTAAAAGCCTTTGTTAATTCAAAAATAAAGTAGATAGTTTCATGGAAGACAAGTCCATCAAGATTTGATTGACATAGGTACACAGCTCCCGGCTTTAAAATCTCTGAGGCTCAAACTGCTGAGCTGGAAGAGAGCAGCAGGGAGCAGTGGCTGCTGCTTTTCCTTACCTTCTCTCCTAAGCAATTGTGTTGGGTACTATCAAACACGAGGTTGGCAAGATGAGCATTTCATCTGACTGATTATGGCCACTGTATGTTCCACATTTAATATTTGGCTGGTGAGGGTGTCTCTGATAAGTGTCTTCTAGAGCTCTTGCTAATTTTCCAAAGCATTTTAAAGTATTTTCTTACAGAACTGTACGGGTCATTTAAAATCCAATCTACCACCTGCAGTATCACATACCATTGAAATTCTTTCTTGCGTAAGGATGATTATAATGAAGATAATCTGAGGCTGTTTCTCCTATCGCTGTTCACACTGAGAAGTAATTTACGTCCCAAGCAATTTGATTGGTTCAAATAGATCTCCTTGTGGTAGTAGTATGCTAGTCACCATGTATATTTGTTTTTAAATTACCAGAAATGTAGTTCCCTAAATTTTCCTGCTATAAACCTGTGATATATATATATAAAATATCTTTTATGCAGAAGGAAAAAAAAATAGAAAAATGAAGCAGTCTTATGCTATACAAACTGATTATTGAAAATATAAATGTTTCTGTTAAACATTTCAATCATACTTACGAAAATCACAGTCCTGTAGAAATTCTGCAGTTCTGCTTCTACATATGACAACTATTGTAGAAGTTATAGAAATTATTACAGTTTATTAAACTTATTTGAACACTTCACTTACTCTAAAATGAAAACCTAGCTCTAGACTCATGAATGTTGCCAGGTGGGCTTGTTGTCTGTGATAAACTGTTGCTTAAGACAGCCTTATAGCCACGGAGCTTTTTAATCATAGAGTGTGGTATGCCAAATCTTTCTATGAATAAATTTTTCTTTTCTGTTTACCGTTTTTAGCTTACTGGTGTTAGTTAGATAGCTGTGTATTGACTAGCATTCTGGTTTTGTTATTCTTGCTGCTTATGTTTTGATTTGACTAATAAAAATGCTAGTAAAAATTCAGACTTAGTAGTAATGGAATACAGAATATTGAATTTAAAGATGGTGAAAAAGCTCTTATATTTTGTGCATTGGGAGATTAGGAAAAATTGGTATCATTTCAGCAGAAAAACAAGTTATAAAGACAGGCGGAAGATAAGTTTTATTTTTGACTTCCATACGTATTTCTTTGATTTGTTTTCTTTTCTTATGACTTGCTTCTGTGCCTTAGCCTTTCTACTCTGTAAGATAATTTAGAGTCAAAAACCATTTTGACTAATTATGAAGGATCTTCTATTTCACCTTAATTTAGGTATAATGATTAACCTAATAATTTATGCCAATTTTAAAGTGAGACAGTACTTTCAAGTCAACATTACAGAGCTAAACAATTGGTCTGAAACCACTCAGATGCTTAAGTATATGTTTAAAAACAAGTTGCTTCTTAGCTTAGGCCTGTGTGCTTTGCCTAAGCAGTGGAGTTTTCAATTAAAGCCTGATTTTACTGCCATACAAATTAATAGAAAATTAATTTGTTTTAATACAGAAACTGCATTAAAGTGCATTGTAATGTGGACACTGATCTTTGTATCCATTCCTCTGCATTTATTCTGTCAGTGTTTTATATATATATTAACTATGTATTTTTAATTTTTCTTATATTTTTATACTGTATTTTGTATAATAATATATAAAATATACACACATTCATACTTATCTACAACATCGGCATAGTAAGGGATTGAGAGGTGTTCTCTCAACTTGGAAACCAAGCAACACTGGAGGAACTGGGTTGACCATCCCAAGTATAAGCCACAGAGTCACGGCTGAGGACCTTAGGCCACTGAAACTAATAGATCATCGAAAAAAGCAGTAAAATAGCTATTTGCCAGAGAAGTATTAACACAATGGTATGTGTGTATATATATATATTCAGCTTTTGAGATTTTTACAAGTACGAATGTCTATTTTTAAAGCATGCTGTTTGTTCTCTGAACAGAGTTACTAAATAAAGTGATCACAGTAAGCACATGTATAACTCTCTGGGATAAAATCAAACACAGGAACTCTTTTCCTTTGCTTTGTGTTGCAGATCTTGTTCTACACTACACTGTAAGTCAGTATTGTCTCCAGTAGTGTCTGTGTGTCCCAGGGGTAGAAAACTGGTGAAACGGAGAAGACAACTGTTACATCACGAACCTGATGTACGGTTCTTCTCTCACATCATGGCACTTGTATTGTTCTCTGTGCTTTCCTTTACAAAATCATTGTGTATTTTGTAGATTTATCATTAGTGATTCACTGTACTTGAGTCCCACTTAAGTCACTCTAACCTCTTATGTTGTAATTTAACATAATTAGTGGAAGTCTGGATTTGAAAGACTTCTGAGGAAAAAAAATCAATTATATTTGCTTTTAGTGCAGTGTTTGGCATTCTAATGTCTATGAAAGTCTTCATACTATTTACTCTTAAGGCTTTCTAATATACTGGATGGGCTTTTTTGGACCTTTTTTGCATCACATGTCGACGAAGTTATTATTAGGAAATAATTTCAGGTTATTTGATGATCTAAGCTGAGATGCAGACCACATGTGGTCTGTTTTAAAAGTGCTGAAATGAGCTAGAGAGCAAGACTATTATAGCAAGTAAATTATCCTGCCTTTGTGTGCAGACATCATATGCAATAAAAGTCCTTCTGAAAATGAAAGAAATTGTCCCTTAGAAATGCTTCATTGTTATGTTTTGACATATTGTATCACATTAAAGATTCATAAATGTCTCTTTAGAAAAGATAGATACGGAAGACTGGAGGATCTGCAAAGACATTCCTCTTTTTGACAGAGTCACAGTGCCCTGAATTTATCTGAATTTACTCAGTTACATCGTGGAAGCATCATCATCAGGTTGTTGCTTTTAAAATCGGGAAACTTGTAACTAGAAGCTTCTGGTTTTTACATACATTGCTGAAGTCACTAGCTACGCTGCTCTTACACATAGTTTCAAAGGTTATCCTACAAGATATCTTGTTTTATTTTTTCTGAAACATGAGTCAGATAGGCCAGCCTGGGATTCGTAGCAAAAAGATTTTTTTGTTTGGTGTCTTTTTACACTTCCCATTGCTAACCTCTTATTTGTAACACACGAGATACTCAGCATAAGATCATGGCTTAAGTGAGGTCTGTAATCATTTTATCATCGCTTCTCTTTTTTCATTTGTTGTATTTGGGAACAACAGTCTTCCTCTTTTTATGGGATGAACAGCATCATCTCTCCTGTCCACCGCGAGGAACATGTGCTGCAGACACGTAAAGGATGAGGCAGCAGAGAAGCCTGGTCTGCAGTGCACATCAGTGGCTGTGCTGGTTAGGGATTTGGCTTAACTGGACAAAAACTGCTATGAACATCCCAACTTTATATCACCTTCTGCAGTGCTGGGTCTAACTCTTTGAGATCTAACGTCCACATGAAGTTGTATAAAAACTGATAACTGTACCTGGCGAGTACACTCCTTCCTTTCAGCTTGATGTGGCATGCCTCTACAGTACTGATCAACTGGCAGTGGAGCCAGTAGTTTTTGAAGTAAGTGCTTATCTTTATTTATATTTAATTCACACAGGTTTATCGAGCAGAACTTGTACCCCTTAAAGAAAAGGTGCATCAGGTCAATGAACTCGCTCGACGGTTCACTCTGCCTGACATTCAACTCTCCCAGTACAACCTCAGCTGTGTGGAAGACCTGAACACAAGGTGGAAGGTGCTACAGGTACATTTCCCATGACTTTTTCTCTTTATGCTGCATTTAAGTAAATACTTTGTATTTCTGTGTGCTTGTTTTTTCAGTAAAAAAGCAGAAAGATTTTTCAAAGTGAAAGGTATGAAAAAGCCAAACAAATCTAAGAGAAAGACTGAGATAAATGTTTTGTTGCTATCACTCGTGAAAGGATTAGTCAGGAGACCTACTTGACATTGTAGACTGTTTAAAAATACGTAGGGTAAATCACATGCTCATACACATTTCAAAGATAACATGCACATTTTCCACAGGACACAGGAAGCATTGTGAACAATTCACTTTTCATTGGAAATTGTTGTCTCAATTTGCTTTTGGAAAACAAAGCTTTTCGTCTTCCATGAAGATAGATACTTGGTGACAGTATGTCAGAGTGAGAAGCTAGAGCTGATTAAACAGATAGTAAACTGGAATATTATGGTTTACTGACTTTTTTTGTATTTACCTAAATGCCATCTGGAAGATGGGGAGCAAAGTGAAAATGCTTCAGTACATTTTTAAACACATCCTTAGGGGAAAAGGCCCAAGTAACTTTGAAGGATTCTCATGTACAAGAGGCCAATTCGTGAACCCTGGAAAGAAAAGCACACTTGTTACTATAATTTTTCTACTTAAAAAGGAACATATTGAGAGGCAGAGCTCATTTTTTTTAGAACAGAACAGCACAGAGTAGCATAGCTTGGTTGGAAGGGATGTACAACAGTCATCTAATCTTTCTGTTCTGCATAGGAAGTCTGCTGGACATTGACTCTTGCACCTGAGCAGCACTTTTTAGAGTATTGTGTATTGTTCTGTGTTAGGGTTAGGCTTACCTATGTATGACCTGCACTCCAGCTTATAGAAAAAAATGAAATATTGGCCACGCAATAGTTTGATGCAAAACTATTCTACTTTCAAGATAAGTTCCTATTGTTTGTTTCTGGTTTTCAGTTTGACTGTTAAGATTCTTATTTCATACTGTTGGGTTTTTTGTTAGTTGGGCTTTTTTAACTAACTGCCTTTCTTATACTAGTGTCACATAAAATATCTCCTTAATAATTAAGTTCTTTCATAATTTTTTCTATTGATTTCAAGTTTTATGTATTTTCATGTGCCTTTCTTTTATGCTACCCATATATTATCTTTGGCTTTTATTGATTCCTTTTTTCCAGAAGTGTTCTTTCTGTGTTCCTACTCTTCTCTGCCTTTTCCCATCTTAGGTCTCTTACTTCTATGATTATTCTTTTGTTTGTTTCTTAGTTTACTTGTAACTTTTTTCCCCTCAAAGGTTGGATCTCTCTCTCTCCTTGTTGTATTGGGGAAAATATTTCTTAGCCATGTATCCCAGTTCTTAGAAAATATCATTGCAAGAAAATCATAAAACAGTGGCTTCTGTGCTATCACTCACCAGAAAGATATTCATTCTTTGCTATGTGTGGGAAAAGTACGTAAGGACATCGGGTTTATCAGAGCTGAAATACAGTGATTTCTAGTGTTATGAGAAAGTTGCAGAGCATTGTGTAGAGGATGAAATGGTGTCTTGTTTGTTGCTTTATTAACACTGGGATTTATTAACACTGGGATTTCAAAAGATCAGAGGAGGAAATGTATCAATTTAAGCCAAATCTGACAGAAATTTAATACTATATTCATTTTACAAACATAAGAATAAGGCAGACCATATTCAGTTATTTGCAGTTGTACAGTGAAATAACTAGTGACTAGTATCAAATTGCAGCAGAATCTTTTCAGAAATTCATTTATATTTCTGTGAGAACAGGTTTGCCATTAACATACCTTTTTTATTCAGTTTTGGTCAATGTGCAGTGAATAATATTGAAAAAAAAATGTATGGAAAGGAAGGTTAGCTATAACTGAGTATTAAGGAGATAGAATTTAAAACGTAAAATCACAGATATTTCATAATAGAGATGAAAAGAAAACCCATGCTGGCTTTGAAGTGTTGTGCGGAAGTATATTTCATTAATGAGAGCTTGTGCACTCTGTCACTGAAAACTGTATCATCATTTGTGGAGTTTAAGCAATGCGAATGTAATCAGCTTCATGCCTTTGAAAGAGCAGTTTTGAGGAAAATATGCGATTTATTTTTCCATTTTTCTTAAACATAAAAGGCGATGAAATCTCTCCAGGGAGCTATTTGTTATGAATTTCACAAGGAGCTCTCATGTTTAGATCCTGTGTGCTTCAAACAATATGTGTAATGAGATCATCCTGGGGAAAAACATGTCTTGCAAACTCTTGCTTACTTCCAGTCAACATTTGAGGAGCCAGGGAGACGAGATTGGTGCAAGTTATATGTGCTTCACTTCGGTCAGAAGTCTGGTTGGTGTAATGCTAGTCAGAAGGCATGTAAAAGAAATTCCAAATATCCCATGGACAATGTAGCCTTGAGTTATCAAGAAAGATTTTTTTTATTTGGTTCAAATTGTGTCTACTTTTATTTAAAGTAGTACCGCTAGTAAGCTGAAAATGCCTTTCATCGGAAAAATGAATCATTTCAGAGATTTTGTCATGGTATTTACCTTCCAGTGCTTTCGGTTTAGCCACTTGTAATGAACTGTGATAGTATGTGAGTGGGAGTCTCTGTCCATAATAGTGGTCTCAGTTAGTAAACTAGTTAGTTAGTTAGTGGTCCTTAGTTTGTAAAACTAAGCAAGCACATAAAATGGCTAGAGCTAAAACATCCCATACTCTGCATATATATACATATATATATATATGCACAGATATTTATACACATTTATATTTATGGTTGAACTTGATGATCTTAAATGTCGGTTCTAACCTAAATGATTCTATGATTTCAGTATATAAGAGTGACTGTAAAGAAGCATTAGCTGTCATTTCAGTATCGTTCCTAACTCCTCAGCTCATCTTGCACCAGCAGGAAAGATTCCCCAGCACGTGGGAATCTGAAAATCGATATGGCGCAGAGGTACGCTGCCTCTTCCTAAAGGGTCCAGCCACAAGTGTTACTCTGTTCCTTCAAACAGCGCTATCTGCTTGCAGGAGCTGCTGAAGAAACAGCAGGCTCTTAATACCACTGCAGGCAGTTTATCCACAGTTGTATCATAGTTTATTTGTATTCTGCTGAGGACAAGCTCTTTACTGAGCTGTGTAATGCAGCTGTAATAGGTATCAGTGTGATGAATTATTTCAAAAAATTACATCTCTTGGGTGCTTCACAAATGTGAGCTGTTTCTTTCAATCTGTGGCAAGAAATATGAATGAATGAATCTTACCAACTGTGTTTGTGGAGGAACTAACATCAAGAATATAAAGGCCAAAAAGGAACCCCCTTTTTTTTTCCTGAAATTGGCATTAAATTGTGACTATGCTCATAGTCTTGCTGGCCTCCATATCTAAATGTCCCACCAAATACTAATGATATTTTTCAAATGTTTGTTCAGATCCAGTGAATCTCAAAAGCTGAGTCATGGGCATTCTGGGCAGCTCACAACTCACTTCTGATAGGAGGTGGGCACCAGGGCCAATAAGTTCCTTCAAAATGTAAGCTGAAATCAGCACTGACATCAGTAGTTTTTGGGTTTGGGGCTTCTGTCAATTTTATTTCACCTTCTGTCATCCATGTCTTCTCCTAGAAAAAAAGTGCTCAGAAAAGAAGTGAAAAACCCGTCAAAAATGCACATGTAAAAGAAATGGTGTTTTTTTCACATCTCTCACAGTTGAATAGAAACAAGTTTACCAGATACTGAGGCCCTTTTTTTCATTATTTCTATGAAATATGCATAGCGTCGTAGTGATTTCACCAAGAGTACTTCAGGTAATTAAGATTTGAATATAATTAAAGATATTCTCATCTATCGTTTTTTCCTAAAGTAAAAGAAAAACCTCTTCTGGTTATTTACCATTCAGTTGTCCAACTCTTACTGCATAGAAATCCCTTACAGAAAGCTGTAGTCATATAATTAAATAGAAAATCTGCCTTAATGTTCTGTATATCTTACTTTACGAGAAGAATTATTTATTCTGTGTTAAAAAGTGAGTGTAAAGTGGAGATGTGTCTAAAGTGGATAGAATGGTGGATGATCAACAGTAGCATGAAAGATGTTTCTTCCTTTACAGAAAATAGTATGCCATGTATATATGAATGTGCTGTATAAAAAGTAGTTAGATGTTTAAATTTGAGCATTACTACATTTCTATTACCTTAGCAGTTTCTCTTTCCATTGTATCATTTCAGTAATTTTAATAATTAATTTGTTTGCTTTCCCCCTTTTTTAAGCTATGTTTTGACTTACGTCATTGGTAAGTAGCTGACAAAAGAGGAGAAAACTTTTCTAAATATATGGAGCCAAAATTCTAGCTCAACTATAATTACGTTAATTAAGGCATTACTAAATCACAGTTCTCTTCAACCTTCAAATGTGAATTTTTTTTAGTAGTTGCAGATTTCATCTTCCCAGCAGAGGGAGATTTTGGTCCTTTTTGGAAGTTGAGTTTTCTGATCACATTCTTTAGTTAAAATGTCATGTTGTATGTTCTGTGAGAAGTGGAACTTCTGCCAAAAACTACAGTTTTCATGAGTCTTTAATGATCTCTTATTTATTTAATTGGCTATGCCAGTTGGCTGCCGAAGTCATATACCCATGTATTTTTCTTCATTTCTGTTAGCTTGAGTCTCAGTTTTACTCAATATTTGTCTGCAAAAAAATGCATATAGATTCCTTTTACAGTCCCTCTTTCTTTAGAGATCCTACTTACTTATTTCTGCAAGCTAGTGGAAGAAGGCCAGCTATATGGATTCAATTCTTCTAATGAAGTGTGGGTCAAAAACTGGAAAGATTCCTTCCTAAATCAGGAGGACATCTTCATTGTTCTTTGTGGCATGTTTAGGGCAGTCAGTGATAGAATGTATTTAAATATAAATTATTATCATCAAGAGTGATGACAGCAGGAAAACTAATAAAACCAAGTTAAAGCTATGATGTTCTGTATAATGAATTTCAGTTTGTTGGAACTGTAGATGCTTTGATCATGTTTTATTATAGAAGATACCTTCATTTTAGAGTTTAGTTATCCTTTTTCACCTTCCTTTACTTTGGAATTCTGTCCTCTGTGAAGATTTGATTTGAAGAACCATGCAGAACAGCAATTTACCCTACTTGATCTGTTTGATGGATAAATGATAGGAAGGGAATGGGCATATTAGTTGATATATGTTAGTCTTGTTTCCTTATAGAATGAGACTTATGCAATCTACTTCCAACTGTCAGTATTATAGATTGTGTTTGGCAGCATACATCCATATGAGTCACATCAGACTATATTTAGGATACTGGGGAAAACAGAGGTTATGATACTGTTGAAAACTGGAAACACAACATCCACTGTTGGTTTTTAATCAAGCAGTTTTAGCTAAATTATTCGGTTTATAGCTCTTTGACTTATTTTCTAGCCACCATTGAAACTGTGTTGAAGATGGAATTTTTCATATTTTCTAATGTTCATGATTTGTAATTCCTTAGTACCTCAAAAAATTAATTTAAATTATTTCTGTAAAAGTCCCTTGGACAAGGAAAGTTGAAGTTACATTTGGAGAATTAAAGCTCTGAGTTTCAGCCCTAAAAACACAGGTGGACTATGAAAGTTAAGAGTTTTTACCTGGGTTGCTAAAACTGAGCACAGAGAGCTGCTGTATTTTCTCTTGTCCAGATCGAGAGGATATGGCTTGCTTTTTTCAGCACCTTTTTGGGTGTGTTACCTGATTCCAATCAGTTGTGTCCAGGCTGTTCATTATGAAAATTAGGAGATTTTTTAAGATAAGAATGTTTGAAGGTGAAAAGCTGATAAGTGTACAAAATTAGCAGCAGGCAGAATAGTAAAAGCAAACAAGGACAAAGCAAAAATGAACCTTGCAATTACAAGTCGGTCTCCGATCCTGACTTGTACATCACAGGTCCTTTTCCTTGCTGAAATGTTATCACTGTCAGAGCTTGTAACTCGTAGGTTCGATTTTAAAATGCGATAGAATAGGACAGAATTGCATTGGGTTAGGTAGGATAGGCTACTTCGTCAGATCTCTGCTGATACCAGGAGGATGATGATTCTTAGCAATTTCTGTTTCTGCTCCGTATCCTGGAGGGGATATATTCTGCTGACACAGATCATCTGTCCATTCATGCCCGCTTGGGTTGAAGCGAGGTTAAGGCAGATGTACTGAGTTTGCTTTGAATGTGGAACACGTTTGTCGCAGATAGAGCAATCACGGAATTTAAGAGCTGTCCTGTAAAGGCTCTCTCTAATGTGATTTTCAGAGGCTTGTAACTCAATTGAAACTTTAGTGAATATCCTTGGAAGCAATATAAAACCTCTTGGATTCCAAGTAACAGTGCCAAGGTATTGTTAAAGGTTATTAGAGGGAGAGAATGTAAAACTAGCAAAAAAACATTCCTCTTTCTCCCCGTTTTTTGTGAATTGTTCTTCTGAAATGCTGCAATTTTTTTTTAGAAAAACCTTGTAGAGAAATAATATGCAAATTTCCAGTAAAAAAGGTTAATGTTACCCAATTTTATCTCTTTGTTGAGTCATTTTGTCTTTCCGACGTATCAATGCAGATATTTTTATGTCAGACTGTCTACTTTGAGATTACAGAAAGCTTATACAGTCTTGAGACTAGGCAGTATTTTGTGCTATATTTTCTAAATCTTTTTCTTTGGTAAGACTTTAAGTAAGATATGTTGCCATTTTAGAAAGTACCACTAACAATACTATTTAAAATACTAAAAAATATCAGTAACATTAAGTTGTGACAGTTTTAAGATCAGCCTTTGTAGATGACTATGTGTCATTTTCAGAATATTTTCACAGTGTGGTCTCTAAAATTGACATTGTAGTTTTCAGCACAGCTGGTGTAAAACTGAATGTTGTTGTCCTTATACAGAAAATTCTGGGCAGTGTTGAAGTCATGTAATGGTACGCTAACTGTAGAGGAGGGCAGTTTATAATTAAAATGTTCAACTCCTGCTGTGTGTTGTATATGCAAATGTTTTCTTTAAAATTTTGCCTAATCTACCTGGCACAACACAGGCAAAAATTTCAAGACATGGCCCATCTAGGCCATTCAGTTCTTGTGCTTGCAGTTACTTTATAAAACACAGATACTGCAATAACCATTAGATATGCGCCCCTTAGTTGCAGAACAAACATAGTATAAGTTATTGTTCTTGACCTAGAGCTTACAGTTTCAGTATTTATTTATATTCATTCATTATTTCTTTTGTACCTGGAGAATTATAGCAACATCCAAATCCTATGTTGTGGAAATTAATTCTTTAGGGTATGCCATTTTGTTTTGGAAGCCTCAAGTGCCTAGGCTGAAGACTCAATTAGGCTTTCTTTTCCATTTTCTCAGGTGTTCAAAGCTGGTTCTCTGTCATAGCTGTTTATTTTAAAACAAAATTAATGACATGTCTAATTAGCATTAATCAGTCTAGAAAAATAAGCTTAACTCTATGTTTGTAGATAGTATATTCATTGTGTTGGACGTTTTCGATTTCATCCCTCTGGTTTCTTGTAGTGATCTCTAGTGTTTTCTGTCCTTTTCCCCCAATACCCTCATTTATGACTTTTTGATCTGTAAAAAACAATGAGTTCTGTCCTGCTTATCTGACACATAGCTGATAATACAGTGCAATTTCAGCAGTGCAGTGTGGTTTTGGGTATTCAGAAGAAATAGAAGAATGTGTCTTCCCTAAAATAGCTTTATGTTTCTTTGTATATCCTAGCATTCCAGGTCCTTATCTCAAAACATCACATTTCAAATCCTGAATTGACTTTGTCTGTACTTTTGCCAGCCAAGGAGCTAAGATAACTGAATTTGGTTTGTATATGAGTTGTTGTAGATAGCTGCAATATATCCCTAAATCTGGCTAGGTCTACCTTTAAAAAGAAATGCTTTACATTTTTCTCATAAAGCTTTCATAATTTTATTCAGCTGTGAATGACATGTGAAAAATTGTCAGACCAATATGGTCTGGTGCAGAAATCATGCAGGCTTCCGCTTTTAAAAAGTCAATATCTAATCCTTTTTCTTCACCAGTGAACAGGAGGTCAGCTCACAGAGAATAAAGTTTCTGAAAGGCAGAGACAAAGCCACTTTTGTGATCACCACTTTTCTCTGTGTTTTCTTCTGTGGTCCCACATTGTTAGACTGTGCTTAGTAATTCCCACAGCTAATGGGATAAGCCTGCAATGCTTAACAGTGCTGGGTCATGCTGATAATTTTAGTTTTGCCAATGACACTCTACATAATTTTTCAAATTATTTTAACCACTTTGTGCTTGAATTTAGATATTTTTAGATAAGTATCCATTTATGGATCAAAAGGGGATGTGATGAATCTTAGTTAAATTAGAATGAAATTGTGTTGATCTGGTGTAAAACATAGTAGCCTTTTGATTTAATTGTAGTGCTGTAGTTTACATAGTCTAAGGGTCTGGCACATTCCCTGGAAAGGGACACAAACTATGAACTTATATTATTCAACACGTTTGCTGATAACATGGTTATATTTAAGGAAAACATGGATGTTGTGAAATCCACTTCTGTTAGTCTGTGAACCTATTCCAGAAAACAAATTGTAGGTTCCCGAACATAACATTTACATGCTGTTTTATGGTATTAGTGCTAATATTGCTCTGTAAAATAAGAGGCATGAGGCCGACTGGTGTGTTAGAACTTAAGCCATCGTGGGCCATTGGCTTTGTCTGCTCTGCCATCCCTCACAGCTGTACCCACTGAGCTTGCATAGCTCAGATATGCTTGTATGACCCAAGAGGAACATTTGTGCCATTTTGTGGCAGAAAAAAAACCCTTTATTGTACAGTTTATCAAAGAACATCCCAGGAAAGATGTAAAAGATGAAAGATTAAAAAGACAGATTTGTTGTTTTTAGAAAGCTAAACCTTTAGATGTGAATTGTCATTCATTCCTGATCCTTTTAGCTCTTTGGAGGAATAGTCCCAAAAAGAGGTATTCACAGTTGTACACAGAGTAGATTTCATGAGTCCTGAGCTATATTATTTACATGATCAGTATATTCACACAGCAATGCTACTCCTTAGAGATACTATATTTCTTTCTCATATTCAGACAGGCTCTAGTTTGTCAGAGATTTTTTATTATTATTACTGAATGAGCGTATAACTAACAGATGTTTGTTTTTGGCTCCATGTCTACATTCTTTGAAAGCTAGAGAATTAAATTGCTGACATTCAGACAACACTAATTCACATATCCAGGGAGCCTAATTTGCCATCCCTGAGATCCTGATTCCTGGTGTTCATGGGTTTAAAAACCATTTCAGTAACACAATGTAAGAATAGGCTGGGGAGTTTCAATAGTATGCTCCTGCTAAACATAATCACATTTTATAAACAGCTGCGTCATTACTGGTGTGATTCATCTCTAAGCTGTATACAGCTGTGTTTCCAGTTTCAATTAACAGTCTCTTAATTGCATATCCATCTCATGTTACTAATTTAGTTAATTTATTCATAATTAAGAGTATTCTATTTTTTACGAAGGTTTGTTGAGCTTAGTCCATCATAAAAAATAAAACCCCTAAGGCTGAGGGATTTTGATTCTTACAATAGCCACATCAGGACACACCTAGAAAAGAATATAAGGCACATTTTTTCTTTCCTCACTGTGGAATGAGAAACCTTTGGAAGGGTTTTACTTTGTGTTTGAAAGCAAATGACAGTACAAATATGCTTTTTTCTCTTCATTTTGTATTTCTTCTTTTTGACAAAAATATAAAGTAGTTATAGAGTTTAAACTGATACAGCAGGTTTTAATTTGTAAGAAGAAATGATAACACTAAAAAGGGTGTTACAAGAACAGAAATATGTAGGAGACACAAATCATCTTGCTTCATGTACTTTTGTCCTCTTAACATTTGTATTTTAGAATATAATGTATTTAAAATGACCTGTGTGATTAGGAACTGTTAGATAGCTTAAAAATTAGGCCTGAGACACAGTCAGGTGGAAGTCTTAGTAATATTGTTTATCTAAAAAAGTGTTTGCTTTTTAGAAAATATCTTTTGTATATTAGTAGAAGAATATTGTTTGCAAAATGGTTTAGAAATCCTAGAAACAAACCTTGTTGCAGTTCTCCACAATGTAATGACATTTTTCATTTGGCATTTTAGCAGGCTTGGTTACAACTCTACACTATTTTTTAAATACTAAGATACTGTCTTCTCCATTATGTTTACAAGCCGTACTGGGATATTCATTCTAGGAAATGCCTATAATATGAAAAAATTGTATGTATAAATGGTCCTCTTAAAAAAAAAAATAACAAAAGGAAGAAAAAAGAGAAAACTCATCCTTAGCATGAAGACTATTTTGATATTTCTGTGTTAGTTAGCAAGTGAGCAGAACATTGAAGATTCAGCAACCCTTTTTGCACAAGAAAAAAGGAGAGATACAGGACAGTCTTCTCTCTTTAAAAACAAAAAAAAATTTGTTAGTTTTTTGAGATAAATGACTGTCCCATTGCTATAATTTGAAGCAGAGGACTCTCTAAGATGTACAGAAAATATTGAAATAGTTTGCTCAATATGTCTCAAGCAGAGCTGCAGATTTTTAATGACAGCTGCCGAGTCCCTTCTAGCTGAAAATCACTGTTCTCTGCTGCTTTTTCCTTTAATCTTCCCCTTCCTCCAATCTCCTTGATGCTCTTTTTAGTTTCTCTCATTGCTCCTTTTCTCCTTAAAGCTTCATTTATCCCTATTCATCTAAGTTTCTCCTTGTCTGTCATACAGTCTACAATCATGCCACTACTTATTAAAAAAAGAAGAAAATCATTAAACAAACAAATAGAGAACACAGCTAGAAAATTTATCATCTAACATGAGAAGAGAAGAAAAGAAAGGGATAGAGAATGGAAAAGTGCAACATAACATGGAGGCGAGGCAGGCTTTTAGTCAGTTTTATGAATTACCACCTTTTCCCAGGGAATCTCATAAGATCGCAGTAAAAGATACAGCCATGCTTTAAGCAGACTTCTAAAGCTCTTCAAAGCAGACAGTCTCATAATTTTCTTTTCTTTTACTCATCATATATTAATGCTGGAATGTAATCTTCTGAAGATAATAAAAGTTTGAACCATTTCAGCCTTTTAGCTGCATACTCTGTGTATTTAGCAAATAGAATGACAGTTGCAGTGCTAACCTTGCTGTACAAATTCCAGGCTGCTCCACCTTTTTTGATTAAAATGGTGATTAGGGTTAAAGGAGATTATAGCAATTTGCCAGAGTCCTGTTGCGCTGCAAGCTCAAGGTAAGAGAGGGTGATTCAAGTGGCTGGAGAAAGATAGATTATCAGAGGTTGATCAGTCTTAAAGCTTCTACGGGTTTTTACAATCTTTGTTATTTGTGTACGGTCTCCAGATCATAGTGTGGTGAAAGGGAAATGCATTCATTTTCTGTACACAAAAAAAAAGTTAATAATTTTCTCTCTCCAAGGAGAGACGGCTCTTCAAAAGAGTGCATAGGCTTTTTAAATTTTATCTTATTAGTATCATACTCTGGGGGTTTGTTGTTTTTTCTTTTCCTTTTTCTTGCTCTGCAGAAAATGATAGGACAATTGTACTTTGTGCTTCAGATGCTAAGTTTAAATCCTGTGGAAGTCTACGTGCATGTAAACCTATATGCCTCAGAGCATTCTCATGAAAACCCTGGCTGCCCAAGGCTTGGACGGGCACACACTGCTGGATCAAACACTGCCTGGATGGTCAGGCCCAAAAAGTGATGGTGAATGGAGTTAAATCCAGTTGGTGGCCAGTCACAAGTGGTGTTCCCCAGTTTTGAGGCCAGTCCTGCTTACTATCTCTATCAGTGATCTTGAGGAGGAGATTGAGACCACTCTCAGTAAGTCTGCAAACACCACCAAGTTGGGTGGGAGTGTTGGTCTGCTTGAGGGTAGGAAGGCTCTTAACAGGGACTGGAGAGGCTGGAGCGATGGGTTGAGGTCAGTTGTACGAGATTCAACAAGGCCAAGTACTGGGTCCTGCACTTGTGTCACATGTAACACTACAGGCTTGGGGAAGAGTGGCTAGAAAGCTGCCCAGTGGAAAGGGACCTGGGGGTGTTGGTCAACAGCTGGCTGAACATGATCCAGCAGTGTGCCCAGGTGGCCAAGAAGGTCAACAGCATCCTGGCCTGTATCAGAAGGGATCAGGGAGGTGATTGTTCTCCTGTACTCGGCACTGGAGAGATGGCACCTAGAATCCTGTGTTGAGGTGCTGGAGCAAGTCCAAAGAAGGGCAACAAAGCTAGTGAAGGGTCTAGAGAACAAGTCTTAGGAGGAGCAGCTGAAGGACTTGGGCTTTTTCAGCCTGGAGAAAAGGAGGCTGAGGGGAGACCTTATCTCTCTCTACAACTTCCTGAAAGGAGGTTGTAGCAAGGTGAGTGTTGGTCTCTTCTCCCAAGTTACAACCAATAGGACAAGAGGAAATGGTGTCAGGTTATGCCAGGAAAAGTTTAGGTTAGATATTAGTAAATCTTCTACACTGAAAGGGTTATTGAAGACTGGAACAGGCTGTCCAGGGAAATGGTTGAATCACCATCCTTGGATGTATTTAAAAGCCATCTAGCTATGGTGCTTGGGCACATGGTTTAGAATTGGGCCTGACAGAGTTAGATAGTGGTTAGACTTGATCGTATAAGTCTTTTCCAAATTAAATGATTTTGCAGTTCTATATGAATTTGTATTTTAAAGAGAATTGTTCGTGACTTTCTTATTTGTCTAGAGAGATGCCTGAGCCACAAATTGGAAATAAAGATAATATCCAGATCTTGAATAATCTTCCTGCTTAAATTAAGCTTTTCAGATTAAGATGTTAGGTTCAGACTATTAAGAAGATCAGGCTTCAGTTTTGAACCCTTGATTTCATGACATTATACATGGGGTTCCTGTTCATGTTTTTCCCGGGGAAGGACTTTGTACATGCAGTATTAGGAAAAATTTGGTTGATTTTTATCTTCTGCAAACTTTTACTGACAAAGAAGGGAATAAACACCTGTCATGAAAATACTGGTACGTTTTTGTATGTTTCAGCTTTGTGTGTTTAACCTCAGAGAACAATTTTACTTTTTGTATACTCTCAGAACTCCTGAGGGACCCGGAGCAGAAGATATGTAGTTGTAGTCTGGATAGCATATGAGGACTGTATTACTGTGCTTGCAGTTGCTGCTGCTTAGAGAGTGAGCTGTTGAAATGGCCAGCTCCAAATATCAGTTCTGAATGCCCCATTGGTTTAGTCATCATTTGTTCTACTACACCGTATGTCTGTTTTAATAGAGAAACTAGTGACTTCTACAATAAATATTAGTCTTGAACTGTACTTCAGTTGATTTTCTTTTTTTTTTCCCTTGGAAAGAGTAACTCTTCAAAGACTGCTCTCTCATTCTAAGTAATGCAATAATAGCCCTCCCGGCTATCTGGACATGTCTTTCTCTGGATGAGCCAATCCCTAAAATGTTTATGTTTAACCTTTCCTTGTTATGTACAAGTGCAGTGATTTTGTGTCACTCTCATGTGGGAGGTAGATCTCCATTTAAATGACGACTAAACCAGCCCAGCCTGGGCCTGACCAAGAAAGAAATCAGTCTGGAAGGGGAGAGGGGTCATTTAGGCCACTAGAAGATCAGAGATATTCCAGTTATGAAAAAGCAATTTGCCCCTCTGATAGGGTGCCCACAACTGGTCCTGAATGTAAGTGCGAGTGCTGTGTGCCCTACCTGTGCTGGTCCTGCTTATTTCAATGCAGGCACATAAAAACTCAGCAGGATTTATCTCCCTGTTTCCTGGTCATGTCAATGCATTATCCTTCACTTGCGGAAAATCTTCAGAGGTTCTTGGCCTGTTATACTCAATAAATAAGTCTGTGCAGATTTGAAAACCTAGAGGGTTTTGTGAGTGCTGTTCTCCCACTCTGAGGATTGTATAAATCCCATTAAAGTAGCAGCTTCTCAAAATACTTCAGCGGGTTTTGGTTGTGTCGTGGGTGCTTTTTTTTCGCCCAATATTCAGATGCAGAAGTGAATTTCTAGAATTTTAATTATGTCTATATCAGATGAGCTGCAGAAATGTAAAAGGGTTTGGGGTGAGATTTAATTTTAGATAGCAGCTTAATTAACTGCATTTGTAAAAACTAGTGCAACTTTAATTAAATATCTTTACATTAATTTAGTTATTTAATTGAAAATTTATTGGGATAGTCCTTACAATTTATAACTCTTCCTGTTTGAGGATTTTAAATAACAGATCATAGTAATAATTAAAAAAACCCAGCACCTGTATTTAAGCTTTTGCTAGATTTCTACCATCTTTTTTCAAATAGCAGAAAAGGATTTTTTTTCTTTTAAATGCTTCTTTTGGTTTATGGATTTGATAACATCGGACATCTGAATCTCAGCCCATTAATGATGATAGAAGTATTTTTCTTTTCTCATACATGTTGGGGTTGGTTTTGTTTTATCCTGTGTCAGCTTTTGTCCTGTTTTCAATGTTATGTCAACGCCGGCTTGGGCTACTACAAAACTACCACTTTCTAGAGACTTTCCAGGGCAGAGGTGTGTTTGGGTTAGCTGTGATGCACAGCTAAAGCTGTTCTGAGTCCTGTGTCTGCAAGATCCTGTGTTGTCAGAAGTGTAAGAGCTAGGGGAGCAGGTCGGTAGGGAGAACAAGGGCCTGAGACACTTCAAATCCTTTTGCAGTCTTTCACAGGAGCCCCTGCATTGCCAGCACAGCACGGAGCTTCTCTGCAGTTCCCCACTCTGCTCTGAGACATGTCGAGGGTCAAAGAGAGGCGGGAGCGATACGCACCATTAGAGTAGGATGTGCGACTGTTTAAATGAAACCCCATACCGTGTGTCCACCTAATAATATGAAAGGTAACCATTTCTTTTTAGTTAGGCTGCATCTACCCAAAGCAGAAATATATAAAATATATTCTGTACTAAACATTTGTCACGGGTTACGGCTGGGCCGGCCACTAACATGGACAGACGCTCTCTATCCCCCTCTTCCTCCCACAAATGAGAAGGAAAAGGGAATGAGGCAGAGAGACTTATGGGTTAGAGAAGAAAAACTAGAACAGCTTTAATGAAACAATAGTGGAAATAATAGTGAAATTATAAAGAACTATATACAACTATATTTATTAGCCCAATATCGAACCCAACTCCCTCCTCCCATATCAATCCCCACTGATGCTGGAGAGCAGGAGGCACTGGGGAAGCCCCAGGCTCAGCGGCAGAGGAAAGCTGGATACAGGCAGCTGGATTCAGGAACCCAGGATCTGGATCAAAAGCAGGAGATTGGATGGAGTCCTCCCTGGACACCAGCCATTGCAGAAAAGGGAGGAATTGCAATTAATTCCAGCTTGCCTTCTATTTCTGAACCAATGTCAATGATCACCATCTTCAGTGATATAGCACTCAGAATTTCCAGTAGGATATGCTTTCGTCTAGTTGAAATTATTTCCACTGCCCTACATTTCCCTTACAATTGAAAAGTGAATTCCATTGATACTTTGCCAAAGGGACTGTTCATAATAATTTTCTTTTCCTTCCCAACACCTATTGCATGCATCAGTTGCATAAATGATAATTTGAAGCCTTTTTAGCACAGCTGGAAATTTTCATTGATTCTTTTCATCTGAGCATCATTCATTAGAGTTCCTTCATCTTTTTGTCTGCAGTGCACTTTATCTACAGAATGATGGGTTCTGTACAACAAAATAGAACAAAATGTACAAGGACTTTCAAGTCCTTCCAGTGCCATATCTGTCAGGTTATAAATTTGAGACAGAGCAAACAACTCCATTTGCTTGCCTTCCTTGAGGTACCTATTTATCTTAATTTATTCCTTACTGACAGAAACTATGAGAAGTTGCATTTGATTGTTCCAAGCATTCTTCCTGTAATTTGCGTTACTACTACCATTCCAAATGTGCTTTAAAGTATATACTTATACAAATATAGGCTGGCATTTAGAAAGGTTCAGATTTGCTTTTCAATACACATGTGAATATTATTGTCCGTGTCCCACAACTTCACCCTTTCCATCAGGATAACTACATGTAGATACAGAACTTTTACGGAATAAAGCAGGTTTGACATCAAGACCCACAGTGCTTTTTCAGGAATTTTGTAATTAAATGTTTTGTAGAAACTGAAAGTGGTATTGGGAGAGAACAACTAAGCTTTTTTTAAAAAAATACTGTAAATATTTAAGTTTAAAGACTGGAAAATATCTAAGTGAAACCACATATAGCTTTTTAAAATAGTATTGCTTCCTGTTTCATTTTTTCTCAATATTTTAGTTTTATGTCCCAGGAAATGTAACCGTATTTTCTGGCCAGCTTTGCTGCTACAAATACAGAAGTGGTGTGTGAGTGCTTAACATGCATAATATAAATAGTTGATACTGTCAAATAAAATATCTGAAATAAAGTAGTTATTGTAAGTAAAAAGAAAAAAGTTTTCTTGGAACTGTTGGAGTGAAATTTAACTATTAGTCATACTTTCAGTTATATAGTTTTGCAAACAGCAAAAGACTAATTTAGCAGAATTCAGCAAGAACACTTCCTTCTAAAATGGTCAACATCTCAGAGTTACTTTTTATTTGGGGAGCATTACCTGATTTCTTTCACCTAATTAACAGATGGGATTTCTTGCCTAAATAGTTGATTTAGGGTAAATAGTGGATATTCTCTTGTGCTGTTTTATTTGCTGTCATCGAAATGATTTATTTCTGGTACAGCAGGTTGTTTGAAGTGAAGTTTGATTGTCATGTATTCTTAAATTCTTCTGGGAAATAAACAGTAAGAGAGCAAGTAATCTTCGATGAAGGCGCAGTGTAATATGTAGAACAGAAAGTCGGGTAGGACGTAAGGTTTATGAACGCGTGAGATGTTTTTCTCAATGGTAGGATAATAAACCAAAACAACTTGTTCAAAAGAAAGTCTGAAGTAATGAACAACATCATTATGACCTCAACCTACTCGGTCAACTTTTAAGATGGGTGGTGCTGCTGCTGCTAGGATGGTTGCTGTAGTTTCAGTGTCTCTGATAGCTGATGTAATGTCTGCAGGCTATAAAATTACAAATCCAGAAACTGGCGTCGATTGTGCTCCTTCTTAATATAATATGCTCTTACTTTAAATGCCGTTTGGTCTAACAAAGAGTCAATTCACATTCAAATATTTTGTATTACCTGATTGGTATAGAACATATCTAGACAGTAATAATAATTGTATCTTTTACACTAATATTCTGAGGGACTTCATGTCTTCTATACTGTGTTTATCAAGAATGTTTATTCTAAGTAATTTTATAGTCACTCATTATTAATTATTGTACTAAAGTCCATCTTTCAGCTCTTTTGAAACAATAAGTTCATAGTGTATGAAATACATTTTTTTTTAGAACATAATTTCCACTCTTCCTAATGTTCTCTAGTTTATGTATTCTGGTAATGCAAGGAAACCTGTAAACAGATCATTTGGTCTGCATTTATAGAGTAGAATTCTTAAAGATTAAGGCTAGGACATCTTGAATAGACATAATATGGCTAACATGAATCTATTAGGGAAGAAACGTTAGCTGCCAGTATAGGAGTTGGAGAATGGTTTTCCAATTAATAAGAAAATTCCACTTCTGTTGTTAAACAATTTCAAGTGCTTGTAACAGTGACAGAAAACTGGCAAGCAAAATAGGTTTGCTGATGTAGGAGTCAAGATTAGTAATGGATTTTCTCAAGGGAACAATATTTGAAAATGTCCAAGGATTCATTTTAAAACTTTTAAAACTAGAAAAAAAAAAGGTTATATTAAGATTACGTCTTTAGGCAGACTAACATAAATTTGAAGGCACTTCTCACATTTCCAGTGTTCTTGATTCTATCTTGAACCATAATGCAGACACAAATGAGTGATTCTAACTCTTTAAACGCAGCTTACTTCTGTAGCTTTAGAGGATTTAGTCATGACTATGTACTGTAAAAGTGCACAGTCAGTGATGCTGAACTTTTACTAGGTCAAAGACAGGAGAAAATGTTGCTCTTGGACTGAATTAGTTCTCTGGAAGCGAATTTGCCCATGTCTCCTTAACTCAATGTATTAAAATTTGTGCAGCTGGATGTGAAAAACACAAAACCTCAAATACAACTTACTGCTTTAAAAGTTTTTTCACCAGTTATTTTCCAGAAGGCCTTCACAGGTCTTCGGGCTATTCAGATTTTTGCTAGTTAGAAAATGGCTTCACAAGAATAATTTGGAGTTTCTGGTAGTGTTAGTGAAGCAAACACAGCTTAATTTTATTTTTTCTCTTACTAATGTTCTGTCCTTTTTAGATACTGTTCTGTACTTAAGCAGACCAACTTTTTAAAAAGTTTTCTAACCATACTCAGAATAATTTTAAGTTCTGGGATGATTTTGGAATGAAAGAAGTTGTTGTATGTGTATACTCCCATGTATATGTTTATGCACACATATTAAAACAAATTTTCTGACAACATGGGAAACAAAAATATGTTTGGGAGCTGACAAGCAGGTGTGTCATTCATTCTTGCAGTACTAGATTATCACAACTGACAAACAGATGACTGGAAATATCTTTCAAATTATTTTAAATTCAACAAGTGCTTCTGTATAGACTTTGAAGGTCTTACCAATTTCAGTGGAAGGTATTTCAGATTACCACAAAAAGAAACCACAAGTTGCCATGATTTTTATTTCTAAGCAGTAAATTTTTTAAGAAGTGTAACCTCTATGTTGCTGTCATAACAGGGATTCTCACACTTTTTTTCAGCTTTACTTTTGGCCACATTTTAAAGAAAGCAGGGGAGAAGCTGGCTTGGTATGAGATGGTGCAGGCAGTGCATTTTTGTGATCTGAAGGTTATAGAAGCATAGGATGTTTTGAATTGGAAGGGACCTTCAACGGTTTTCTAGTCCAACCCCCCTGCAATGAGCAGGGACATCTTTAACTGGATCAGGTTGCTCAGAGCCCTTTCCAGTCTGACCTTGAATGTTTCTAGGGATGGAGAGGATGACTGCTAGGGAAGAAAGATGGAAAACACAGAAGGTTAGAGAATAAAAAATAGATAAACAAACTTTGAAGTATAACTTAAAAGATGCAGAATGTGACAGTGTGAAGCAAAGGACAGGTGCCCAAGCAGAAACTAATAGGAAATCAACAGTGGCGAGTAGGGGAAGAAGAATGGGAAGATGAGGTGAGGGAACTTCTTGTTGACATTGAAAGAGAGAATCACAGCAGAAAGGATATGTCTTTTTGTTAACTCTTCTACACATTGCTTTTCCAAATTTACCTTTCAAATTTATCCAACATATTTTGAATTTAGGATGCTTTACTCACATGAGCCTATAAAGTTGTATTTTTCCTTTACCAGATTCTACACCTTTCAGATACATGATCCTACTAGTTGTTCTCTCATGTAATAAACATTACCAGTACAAGATCTGTACTTCTCATTTCTCAGCTGTTGTTTTTTCCTCCTTTTTCCTCCCTAATTGTCATCATTGTTTTCCCGTGTACAAGACAAATGTTAATATGAGAGTGTAATGGCATGGGCTGCTGAACTAGAAATCATTGATAGAGTAGATGTCCTTAGGAAAATGCCATGGAATGGTGTACAAGGACATATATTTCAAAATCAAATGCAACCTCAGTTTTATTGTGGATATTTTTCTGTAAAATACATGTAGCCTTAGAAATTTTGCCCGTGTGGGTTTCCTAACAGATTTTTCAACCTCACTGCTCCCTGTTCAGTTCACCAACTCTTCTATTAGTTTCTCAAACTGTAGTTTTGAAAGTTCACTTTGGGATTTGTAGCTACCTTACAGCCTCATGTCTGCCACTGCTGGCAACCCTAAAGGATAAAAATTACTCAGTCAAAAGCAATTACACATCATCAGAGAGGAATCTGACTTCTGCAGCCAGAAAGCAGTTACAGACGTATAACTGTAGGCCAGCATTTCTATTCCAGCAGCATGTAATCAAAGCACTTGTTTGTTCAGAGGAATCTTGCTGCATGGTGGAGTTACTGACTGAATACACTGTCTAAATAATGCCTTCTGTCTTAGGTCTAGCTTTATTTTTTTCCCCGAGACTGTGGAGGAAGACTATGGAGGTTGTGAAAACAACCTATCAGGGTAGAAAAAAAAAGGACATAATAGGATCTGCAGAAAGCAGAGAGAGTGATTTCTAATGGGAGAAAGAGAGGGAAAAGAATAACCTTCCTACAATGAGGTTTTAATTTTTTTTAACAGATATATTTTAAAAGGCGTAAAAAAATTGGTAAGTAAGTGAGTGATATTAAAAGACAAATGGAACAAGTAAACCAAAAATGGACTGACAAAAATGTCAGGTTTATAGTCATGTGTTTATTATAACAGAAACAATTTCATCTACATAGTACTAAAACAAGAACTGTCATTATTGATTCTAAATGGACAGAAGAGTTTCAGAGCTAAATGAATCTAGACTCCACATCCACAATTTTCTTCCTTGGGATTTTCATTAAGTAAAAAAATTAAGTATGACCACAAGAAATAACCCAGTTAAATCTTATTATTTTCCATTTGTAAGCCTCTGCTAGTGAGTTAATAATTTCTAAATAAATTTACACGAGATTCAGTGCTGCATGAAATTCCTTTGCATGTCTCATTCAGATGTATAAATTCATTGCAGCAAATAGTATATCGAACAAAAATGATTTTTATTTGATATAATTTGTCATAAAGCTTACATAAACTTATTTCTGCCTTCAGATTTCTTTAGAAATCCTAGCCATTCTGATAGATTGTGGTGGGTTGAACTTGGCTGGATGCCAGGTGCTTATCAAGCTGCTCTATCACTCCCCCTGCTCAGCTAGTCAGAGAAGAGAAAATAAAACAAAATATTTGTGGGTTGAGATAAGGATAGGGAGATCACTCACATTTTACCATCACAGGCAAAACATACTCTACTTGACGAAAAAAAGAAAATTATTACCAATGAAATCAGAGTAAGATAATGAGAAATAAAACCAATCTTAAAAAACACCATCTTCCCACCACCTCTCCCTTCTCGTGCTTAACTTTACTCCTGATTTTTCTCTACCTCCTTCCTACCAGTGGCGAGGGGAACACGGAATGGGGGTTGTGGTCAGTTCATCACACATAGTTTCAGCGACTGAGGAGGAGGACTCCTCACACTCTGTGCTTGGAATTGACCCTATTCAGGTGCGTAACCTTGCACTTGGCCGTGTCAGTGAAGCATTAATGAAATTCTGTATAAAATATAGGTTGTCTGAACTTGTAGCTTTAAAGGAAACAGCAGTTTCATTGTCAGTTTACTGATAGCCCACCCTTATTTTTTAAACTGTACGCATGGTTTTAAGATGCTCTTTCAGTGATTTTTAAGAGTAGGTTATAGAAATAATGAAGACTTTTCATAGAGATCACTCAAGTTTTATGAGTTATAAGAAAGGTTTTACTTACTTTTGTCTGGTGAAATCCTGTCTTAACCAAGCCCTTCATAATAAAGTCTTTCATAAACTGATTTTTTCAAGAGAATGCTTTATTTCCTTTATTTGCCTAGCTTGAAGGCCATGCGTCAACTTGTCACAGTGTTAACAATAGCTTGTAAGTTAGACATTCAGAAAGGGTTTCTGACTTAGTAAATTAAAGTTCTGTAATTGCCAATTAAACTGCCTGTCAGTGTGTTATATGGTGCCACTATACAGATACTGCAATTTCAGCTTTTGAGGCTGGCTTCTGGCTCTGTTGGAAATCTCATCTTTGCTTTTCTCCTATTATTACTCGTTACACAAACAGTTGCATTGCACTCCCTGTCAGTGGCACTTCACCTCAAGTTCCCCATCTTTCTTGCTGTCGTAATTCTCCAAGATAACTTCTGTTCTTCTAATCTTAGAATTTCCCAGTTCTCTGCTCTTAGAAACAAATGACTAATAAGGCAAACCTAAAAAGAAATAAATTATTTACTTGTGGAAAAAAAAAAAGTGATAAAATACAGATAGCTGTGAAAATAATGTGGTAGATTTAAGAGAGTTTTTAATGCATTCAATAATAAACAACAAAAGTATTTTGCAAAATGTAACTTACTATCTGGAGGTTAAAGTGATTTTTCATATTTGAAGCTTTGCAGACGACAAATGCATTTTAACAACTCTGCCACGACATTTATGCTTCAGAGTTTGTTACATTCAGATTTAAACTGGTATGCAAAAAGATATGTTTAATGTTTACAGTAATATAAAGTCTGTGAAATGGCAATAGTCAGTGCAGACCAGTTAGTTTTCCAGGAAACACAAAATATCGTAGCTTTAATTCTTTTGCCTCCTGCAGGGCTGCAGCTTCGAGCTTTGTTCCACTGGGACAGATGAACCCTCCCTCTACTCATGGGAGGATCTGAATGTGTGAAGTGGATAGATCTGGGGACTGAACAAACCCGTTTTCAGAGATTTTAGATTCATCTAAGACCTTTACAGATTGACAGTGTTAAATAGAGCATTCAGCTTTGAAAAGAGAGGGCTAAGGTTTAAGAAGGAAACTGCATGTAATGTTACTGGAATTACTTGAACAAAACTTATGGAACTTACCAAATGCACTATATGATAATGGTTTTTTTTCTGACACACAAAAAGTGATGGTTTTCTTGAATGCATGTATATGCTGTGATCCTTTATGAAGGTATAACTCAACCTTCACCATATACCATCCCACATTCTCCAAAATTGTGTGGTATAACATCATTATTTTTGTTATTATTATCATTATTTATTATTATTATTAT
>NW_009714371.1:0-10303 GCF_000703405.1 Apaloderma vittatum
GGTTGGCTGGTGGGACTTTTGAGATGCTGCGGGGTACTCACACCGGAGCAGTTTCCCTGAAGGACTGAACCTCAGCCTCATGAGGGGTGGGCTGCCCCTCGTGAGGTGTCTCACATTGTGCAGTTTGTGATGAATTGCCCTTCGTGGGACGACTCATGCTGGAGAAGAAAGCGCAAAGCTTGTCTCCCATGAGAGGGACCCCACAATGACCCTGGGGAAGAGTGAAGAGTCCTCCTCCAGAGTGAAGAAGAAGCGGTGGAACCAACGTCGGATGAACTGACCGTAAACCCCATTCCCTGTCCCCCTGCGCCGCTCAGGGGGAGGAGGTGGAGATACCTGGATTGATGTTGAGCCTGGGAAGAAGGGAGGGATGGGGGGAAGGTGTTTCACTTTTAAGTTCTGCTTGGTTTTTCTTATTTCTCACTACTCCTCTCTGATTTGTTCTCTTAATAAATGTAATTAATTTCCCCAAAATCGAGTCTGTTTTGCCCGGGACGGTAAATGAAAATGATCTCCCTGTCCTTATCTCAAACGTTAAGCCCTTCAGAATATTTTCTCCCCCGGAATAGTGGAGAAGGGGGAGTGAGAGAGTGGCTGTGTGGGTACCTGGCTGCCGTCCAGGGTCAAACCACGACAGGGGATAAGCTGAGGTTGGTAAGGGGGAATCCCAGTAATTCCTGATGGTAGAGTTATTAAAAAAAAAAGTTACCTGTTTTCTAAGGAGGTATTACAAGTCTCCACAGAAGATGAATGGATGCTAAGTGTATGTTCTTAAAAAAAAAAAGAAAAAGGAAAAGGCAAAAATACGAGTTTTAACTGTCCATCGTAGATGTCTTTTTCAGCCTTCATTGAGATTTAGACACTCTGCTAGATATGCCACCTTCTGCTTCTGAATGGTTTCTGCAACATCTAACTGGAGTTTGTTTGTGGAAGATGAATGTAGACTTGAAGTGATTGAGTAAATCTTTGCAGAAGTATGTCAGCTCTTATGAAAAACTGGATATCCTGTGATACCGTTTCAACATAGGAGACTCCATCCTTAAAGGTCATGTGTTAAAGTCACAAAGGCGTTAGATATCACAAAGTAATGTTGAACTGCATGAATTGACCAGACTGTTGCTTGGTGAAAGATGAATCCCTGAGATGCATGTTAATTGCTCCAAGACTGAGCAGCACAGGACCTTGGTGTTGCCATGGGTTTGCCTCCAGCTCACAGCCATGGTATAAAGCTTTATTATTGTATATTCTAGGCCCAAAGATATCACCCTTTAGGGTCAATGTTAAAAATTACTCCCAGCTTCATTAGAAACAAAATCCTTTTATTTAGGGAAGGGTTGTGGCTACTGAGTCAAGTCATTTGAATGATGAATGCTATGTATTTGAACTGATATATTGTTATGTATTTCTGAATGAGTGATAGATTTTACAGCAGGTTGCTGGTAGCCATGTCCCTTAAGCTACTTAAATGAATCTTTTTCTTTGCGGGGCTGCATATTTTTATCACTCTGGCAAAACTCCAGTTGACCTAAGTGTAAGCTTTGCCTGTGAGAAAGGTGCATGATTGGGTTCTTGGTTGTACTGTGTTGCTAGGAATGTATTGTTGAATGGCCCCAAATTTAATTAACTTATACCTGTAGTCAAAGTTTGTTCAGTGCAATGATTAAGCACAATGAGCATGCCTTCAGGGCTATTGCTTAGGGAATTACTTAAAGCCCCTCAAATAAAGGCAGAAGAAATGCTAAGCTGAGGGAAGTGGACATACGCCATCTCTCTAGTTTTAGGAGTGTGAACCTTCCTAGATTTTCTGAATAAAGCTGTTGGTCATCTCTGCTGCTTGAGTGTGTTATGCGCAAAGACGGAGACACTTTTGTAAAGGGAGCCACAGAGAATTCTGACTCCCCTCCATCTTACTGAGCCAGAACTGGAATTTATGGAGATACCAAACTTGTGCTTGTGAAGCCCAAACTTGTGTTTGTAAGGCACTGCTACGCACACTGCATTAGAAAGCTCTGTGCTGGAAGACAGCCAGCGTCTTTTGCAAAAGTTGAAAGAATTGTGGATTAGAGGCATATTGCAAAAGAAAGAGAACCTGGTAGAATTGCTAGGGAATATAGTGGCTATAGTTGCTATGAAGGGGGCACAACCACTTTAGTCTGTCAGGTAGTAGCCAGTTGGCTATTTATTGTTTTCATAAACCATAATCAATTTGTTCTTTATCACTTTAGGAAGTTATTGCCACTGCCTTCATCCCCAGCACACTTGAGTCTTCCTCTTCTTTGCTGGCTCAAGACTTCTGCTTCATCAGTTGTGGTGAATCAAATGTTTGTGTATAGCTAAAGAGCCAAACACTCTGTTAAAGGGAGCAAAAATAACACTACATTTATTTATTTACCTCTGTTTTTTTTTATTTCAAATTAATTACAAGGATGTTTATGAGGCAGGGTTGTTGACCACACAAATATAGGTTGTTCATAATACATATATTCTGGGAGAAAATGTAATTGCTATGCTAAATATAATTTATTCTGTGGTTCCATTCAGCCATATATTTAATTTTATTCTTCCATTCCTCTTCTAGGGGCACTGGTAAACATTCTTCCAAGCAGGGATAGTAATGATGAGACAATAATTGTCTGAGTAAATTATCCAAGTGGCCTACTTTCTTTTTTTTTTCACTTCCTACATTTCTGGTGTCCTCTGGCATCAGAACAGAAGTATATGTTAGTCCTAGGCTATGTAAATGAAAAGTTCTGTCTACATAACAATTAAAACCATGTCAGGTCACATGGTTTCCAGCAGTGCTGTTTTACAAATGAGGTTTGAACTGTGTTGCAAGTGTGAAGTCCTGAACTGACCCAGTCTGTAGTAACTGGGTCACCTGCCACAGAGTTTTTTGTGTCGTAGGTCATGGGAATATTTGCAGAAGCAAAAGTGCTGTAATTGCATAGCTGTACTGGTATTTATGTTGACACTGAAGCTTAAAGATGCTTATTCAGGAAGGAGAAACTAAGATATGTAAAAGAAATATAAATTCTAAGTTTTTAAAAAAACAGCAACTAGATAACATGAGTTTTTGAAGAAAGATTGTAGTTGTTTCAGCTTTACTTCTTAATGGGCATTTTGCACCCCGAGAGCATTGGCATTGCCCACTGTTGGTGAAAGAGAATTAGTAGCAAAAGCATAACAGAGCTCAGGGACCCCAAAAAAGAAATCAGTGTACCACTTGATGAATCCCTGTGAAACAAAAGAGCAGTTCCTGGCCAGTAGAGCTGATGGCGAAGTATATTACAGGGTAAACACAATGTATACTTCTTGTATACAAGTGGAGAGAAACAGGGTACCACTAGCGATTTACAAGACAGCATCTGTCAGCAAGCTGGTCACTACCTGTAAAGACAGCTGGAATTAAAGCTTTTCTTGCAGCAAGACCTTCCTCCTGGCACCTGTAGCTGTGCTTAGCAGGCTCGATAAGTTTGGAAGACTTTCAGCAGTAAAAGTCTCTGGAAATTAATCAGGACTTGGTACCAACGTCTGAATTGCGACAGTCTCTGTTTAGACTGTTTATAGGTGGGTGTGAACCATAATGAATATTAAGTAAGAGCAGCTGTTGTACTTTAGGCAAGTCTCTCTGCCATTACTGTGTTTGTTTCCTGCAATCAACCAGCTCCAGAATTTATTTCTTAGTGGAGTATGCTGCATCCATGCCACTGGGAACACGTGGTAGCTCTCCTACTGAACTACGAGTCTGTAGTATGTCGAAAGATTTGAAGTGTTATTAAACCTGAATTGGTTTGCTTGGTTTTTTTCTGCTTTCAGAGGGGAAGAGGCAGTAGTAATAAAAACTGTAACAGCTGTTTAGCTTTTAAAAAGTAACAAACTTCTTTAAGTAGACCTATAGAGTTGGCTTTCTTTTGTCTGTTTTTTTTTTTAAAGCAAATGATTGTGTAGATTCACAGAAATATTTTGCAAATTCAAGTGGGAACTTTGGACACATGTTATGCAGATCACTATTTATGCAGGTTTCCTTTTTCATGGAAACTGCTGAACGAGGTATAGTCCACTATCTTTTGGCTAATCTTCTTGGAGATGAGAGCTCAGGATATCACAGAAACTAAAGCTCTCTGATTTATGCACAAAAATCCTTACCCTCCCATGCTTGAAGAAGCTTGAAAACCACACAAGCACAACAACCAGGGAGAAGGAGATGCAGTGAGGTTTACTGGGAAGGCAGTAGTGTGCATGCCCTTTCAGGAAATCATCATAGTAGTTACCACGAGGGGGCATTTTATTAAGATACCGCAAACCCAACTGCGTTACTCATCATCGCTGGGGGAGTGGCAGCATGGCCTTTCCAGGACAAGCTGGTGTAATGGACAGGAGTAAGGCCAGTAGAACCGTAATCAGACATGTTGTTTCAAATTCCTCCTCCCCAATTAGTTCCTACTCTCTCGATGCAGGTGCCTATAACTTATGTTCTAACTGATGGGGAAACGTTGATGGAAGATCCCTGTCTCAGTTTTGTGAAACGAATAATTCAACAGTTTGATTTTCAGCACTGCTGGCTAGGCTTGCATCTCAGGGTCCTGTTGGAGACTAATCAGAAGTTGAGCTAAGACATCATGTCTTTGCTGTATATTATTGGCCTTTTCTACATCTGCATGCTATGGAACTTCTCCACTAAGTAGTTACCTTTTCTCTGTGTTCAACTTTATGTATGATATTGTCCTTTTAGGCAGCTCTAGGCCTTATTCTCCTTAATCCTTCTTGCTAGCAGCTCGTTTCTGTCATCTCTTTCTCGAGTTAGGTCTTTTCCTTCATCTGGTTCCTGCATTTACTTGCCTGAAGCAGATTGCTATGGAAATTCTCCCTTTGTGTCTTTTTTTTTTTTTCCCATTTAACAGGCTCTGTGTCTAGATATGGGGGGTTTTTGTTGATTTTTTTTTTCCACTGCACAGGGCAAAGAATACATTCGGTTCCTTTCTCTCAAAGAGTATTGTGCAACAGATGTAATGAAGAACCATTAGTCTTCCTGGCTTATTGTTCCTTTTAATCAAAAATAAAAGTCAGTAGGTGAGTGAAGAATAGACATATTGACGCTACGGAAAATATTTCTTCCAGGCATCTGAAAATGTTCTGAGTCTCCTGGTGGTTCACACATTTACTATACCTAAAGTACAGTATGTCACACTGAAAACCTGGAGGATTTTTTTATTTTATTTTATCTATTTTCAGCAATATTAAGGTTCATAAGTGGAATTGCTGTGCAGATGAATTAATATTTATTTTACAAGAGGCAAATGACTACACTGATTACTAAAAGGATGTTGAACTTTCCCCAAAAGTCCTAAAAACAAAACTGACAAGTCATGCAGTAACTTCCAAATGAACAAGACTATGAAATAGCAAATGCCATCACTGCTCTGTGTGAGAAAGCAAGGGGTTTCAACCTTGTCATTAAGAGAGCTCAGACTACTAATTGTAGCCTTAGTAGAATTTTGGCCTGTTTAATAAATCTAAATTATTTTATTGCAGCATACTAGTGAATTAGATGTATATCTGCATATAAATTCCAGCTGGACACCGGGAAGGCTAACTCTTTGAGTGGGGTGAAGCAGCGGTCTTCATTGTGGTTTACTGCACAACTATTGACGGTAAGACTTTGCGTAGTGAGGTGGCACTATGACACAGAGCCTCAGGCAATTTGTTGAAAGGGCTAATGCAGGTCCAGATAAGATGAGTAGCTGGGCAATTTGCAAATCATAGATATGCTTGGCATACGTAGGAGGACTTTATGCACATAAACTGGTCCCAGAAGGTGTTACTTGTTTTTGTTTGGCATGAAGAGTGGTGTCACTTTCTGTGATTCCTGATTATAATCTTTTGACTCTACAAGTCAGAACTACATGAGTCATTGATCTAGACATTTAGAAATAAAGCGTAAGACTTGAAATTAGAAGGAGATATATCTGATGGGGCTATACTGAAACAATGTGCCTTTTTATCTTTTTATTGTTGGCTGCAGGTATGGTCTTCTGAGACTCTTGAAGCTCAAGGTAATGTGAAACAGCCTAACTCCCTGTGAGCCTGAGGAAAAAGGGAATTCTCATAATGAAAACCAACTGTTACCCTCTGCAGGTAGATCCAGTGCATAATGGCTGGCTGGTATGTGCTGGGGTTTTGAGGAGCAGGAGAATTAATATGAGCACACATTGCCTATTTTTTTCAGTATGTAGTTTCTGTGTTACAACTAAGGTACTCTAATAGCTTGCCGTTGGTTGTCAAAGGGATGACTCCCATCCTTCCTTCTGCCTCCCTATTTTATTTTGTGGCTGCAGCTAGAGCAATTCCATTGTTTCCCTCTGTACCAGCAACAGTGATCTGGCTTGTAGAGCTAACCTCTCTGAGAAAGTGATTCTGGGCAGAAAAAAGTTACTTTCTGCTGATTCAGCTTCTTATACTCAATCTGAGCTCACCTCTTCCCTAAGTCCTCTCACTACAACACTACGGCATCAGATAAATCTTGACTGTGCAACAAGGAAGAATTTTTCAGTTTGTCTGTTTCGCAGGTCACTAGATCAGCTTTACTGTAGGATGAGGCTTTTATGTAGCACAGTGGAAAAAGAAAAAACTCATCTTTTTTTTTTTCTTCTTTGCCTGCCAACAACCATGAAAAGAAATTTATTAAAATAATGCAGCAACTCCCAAACTGTGGTATGTATTTGTAGCACTGGAATGAGGAGAAAGGACTAGGACACACTTGAGAGGGCTGTGGGAGAAAATGGCTGAGAAATTCTGTTCTGAAAACTAACTCTGGAAAGGAAGGACTGTGAATTAGAAATTTCAGACAGATTGACCAATTTCCCAAGCTAAAAATACTGACATCTAATACTGTATCTCCTGATGGAAGGGAAGCTGGCACTTCTGCCCAAATCTGTCTTCCAGAAACTTGTTCTGGCCTTGGTGTCACCATGTTCCTTGCTGCTGGTAGAGTCATTTTTGTGATTGTGCATGGAGCTGGCTCCGTAAAAATGGAACCATCTAAAAAACCAGTCTTTTTGTTTTCTCCAGGTTACTTTCAAGCAAGCTCCTGTATGACCAAAGGGGTGCTTGCAACAGCATAAGAATATATGAGTGAATTGCCTGGAGGTAAGGAGAAAAAGAGGAGAAACTGCCTTTTATTCACTGTTTGGGGTTTTTTTTGACATTACCACAGTCTGAAGTGTTAATGGAATGGTAATTTTACTGTGCTCAGCACTTTCGTATAATGAACAAGTCATCCCCTGAAGAAGTTACATCATGAATGAATAAGGTGGAAGTGTGGGAGCAAGGAAGCATCTTCTCTGATTTTTATTGGGGAAATTGAGGCTCAGGGAATTAAGACTTGCCTAAGAGTAGAAAGGTGGACTTGCCAAGAGCCAAATTCCCGGCTCCTGAATCACAGCTTTGTGCCTTATCCACAAGACCAACCTTTCTCTATTAGTATTTCCTTTCTCTCCACCCTGTTTTGAGTAGCATTGTTCTATGTCAAACACACTCAACGTATGATACAGGAACATTTCCAGCAGAATGACTTGAACAATCTTTGCATTCATTAATCTGGAAGGCATGACTTTTCTTGGAATAGCTTCTGCATTAGAACCATCCTCAGGACTAGTAACTACAAAAGCAAAAAAAACAGCTTCAAACAGCAAAAGGTTTTTTAAGGCATAGAGGATCGGTAACTAAGCAGGGGAGTGTGTGAAGTTTGAGATACAGTGGGCCAGAAAACAGGACTTAACTTCACTGCATAAGAAGTGAATGATTTATTTTCTCCTTTCCTAGTAGGATGTACCTTATTAGGAGAGCCATATTCTAAAAGTACCTTGGCTGCTTAACAAGGCTAGTTACAAGCAAACTTATCTTTGATCTAAGTGAGATAGCTGGGAACAGGAAATAAAGACTTAACAGTTTGCCTATGCTGCTTTCGTATCGTAGCAGGCTTTAGCACACTTCATTGGGCAATGCCTGTGCATCATCCCAAGCTTGATGAGTATCATGTCAAACACTCAATCCTTTGCTGTAGAAAGTTTTGGGTTAGGTTTTTTGATGTTGTTTCCCTGCCCTCCATGTTACCCTTTTCTCCTCTTTCTTGCCCCATGATATTCCCTGCCAGAGGAGGAAGCTTAATTCCTTTCAGCAGCCTAGGTGTTAACTGTGCTAGTACAGCAGCCAGTGAAGAGCAGGAGGTAGGACTTATCTTTGGACTTGATAAGTGGATAGAAGTGGGATCTTAGAGCACTTTAACTAGAAGACAGGAAGTAAAACACTGGATCAAACTGGTCTAAGAATTCTGGTATCTTGCCTCTGGCTATAGCCAAAGTCAGCTGACAAAAGTAATAGGGATGCACCTGGCTTTCGTTATGCAATGCTACAGGAGGGGAATTCCGTCCTGCTTTTTGCAAAAATCTGCATGTGCCTGAAGTTATGACATGTTCTTCGCACTTCATGTCAGTTGCTGACCAGGTTTCCGTAATTCTCGGTGCTACAGTGCAATTTTCTAACTCGCGTCACTCTCCTAGATTCAGATTGCGGCAGGACTAAATTGCATATGGGGTAGTCACAGCAATAGAGGGATCTATCTGCATGTTTGCATGATTTTGAGTGAGGCCTTTTTAATTTGCTTAGGTTTTTGCCTTTTGGTTGGGAGGGTTTCTCAGTTTCTGCACAACTTTCCTCTAGTTTAGGAATGTGAACGTAATAAACAGCCATGCTGGACTTAGACTAAAAGATCATTTTGTCCCACTGTTGTGCTTTTCCCTCAGCATCGGCTTATGGCTACAGCTGGAGAGAGAAAAACCATCAAGAAAATGTCTCTGCTCACACCGTCCTTCCTCCACTGATCTTATTCGAGGATTTCCTGAGCTGGATCTAGTCTCTATGTATTCAAGATGATGGGAGTGTATAGACCTTAGACAGGGAAATGCTTTATATGCCTGGTTTTCCTGTAAGTTTATTTTAGGTTGGTTTTATTTTAGGGAAGAGGTAGGGATAAAGTTTACATTTTTAGGGTGTTGTAAGAAGTGCAACCCACTCCTCTTTTTCTTAAAAATAGTATCAAGAAGCAGCTTGTGCCATAAGCACTGGTGGGCATGTAAGATATTGCCTCAACTTCTAACATGCAAGGATTATCTTTGAATAGCCTGTTCCTGCAAGCCCTGAGAGTTAGAGTTCAAAAGAGCTGGGGAAAAATAGGGAATGTTTATTGATGTTTTAGTCATAACATGATATTTGTATTGCCTGGAACATTGCCCCGAATTTCACATGGGTTTAGACTATATACCCTGCAATAACATTTTCCTTTTGAAGAAAACAAGTGGACACATCTGTACTGAGCCACAGTGTTTCCCAGGTGCCTTGATCTGTGTCTATTCAGTAGTGTCATGGGCTAGAGAAGCAGGTGGCAACCAGGGATATAAACTGCATTTAGGGAAGCACCTATATTCGTTCTTCCTGAAAGGCCATAGTTTACTCGCTGAGATTTTGCAAAACGGCCTGAAGATAAGAAAGGAAAACTGTTTACTTGCTTCATATGCCAGCTAGTGCTTTACATCCAAAACTCACTCCTACACTCCAGCTCCTGAGTGATGACCTCCCTGGGCTTTTCCAGCTTCGGCTAACCAAGAGCAGTAGCACTGCTTTCCCTTTTAAAGTCCTGTCCAGATCACTCCTGTGACGTTCAAACTGAGAGCATTTCTCCAGCTGTTCAACCCTACGAATGAAGGCTGAGCCAAAGCCATTGTGCCCCAGCTGGCTGATCAGTCACAAAAACTGAAGTAGTTACTGTTGTTAGATGATCGTGAGCTTAAATGTGTTTGAATGCTGGTGCTTAGCAGAAAGTGTGTGTTCGGATTTGCTGCTTTAATTCTGCTTTTACCACAGAGCAGTACTAGTGGTGAGATGCTGAGCTCCGAGCACCCTCCGTATTAACGTGCCAGCCCACTGGCATCATCTAGCCCCGTGGCTAAAAATGCGAGAGAAACGCGTCTACCCTCCCCTCAACCCCCTAGCTACCGCATTTTTTCTTGTCGAGATGCGTGCTTTGGGCTTGCGTGCGTGTGTGTAGATTAAGCCTGATTTAGAATACAGGATCCGCTTCCCTGTTCTTTTTTACGTTCACAGGGAATCCAAGAAATCCTCGAAGACGTAAATATCTAGTCTTAATTTCTCATGGCTCTGCTGGTTTGTGCCTTTGGGGGACTTTCTCCTCTGGCAGTTTCACTCCTTCCGTAGAGCAGGGGGTCTCGGAGGCCCCGAAACCCCCCCG
>NW_009714371.1:10511-11507 GCF_000703405.1 Apaloderma vittatum
CCCGCCAGAGGGGTGCGGGGCCCCGGGGGAGCTGTCAGCATGGCCGGTGAGCGACGGGACGGGGGGTCCTAAAGCTTCGGGAGGGAACGAGGAGGGGGGACGGGGGAGCGGTCCTGCTTCTCTCGGTGCTCCCGTCGTCCGGATATCAGGGGGGGCGGTGGAAATCCGAGGCCCCCCCTCTGCCCTTCCTCTCTGCTTGGATCGCTTTCGATATTTAAGCTGCGTTACTGGAGATGCGTCGTGCTGGTTTAGGGGAAATGCGACGTGTCGGCTGTTTCTTAATTTTTGGCTGTAAGGGACTGTTTGCTTTTCCTCTTCCACCAGCTCTCTATCGTCTTAAGCCCGTAGGCAGGCAGAGGTAGGTGAGTAACAGTGCGAAAAAGGGTTCTGGTGTGCTTACCCGTCATTTGAACATCTGCTTTTGATATTAAATCCATGTCCCTGTAGCTCGCTAAGCAGGGTTACAGGAAAAGTCAACGAAGAAACATTGAGGAGGCAGATTAGTCACGACAGGATCTTACAAAACTGTAACATTTCAGAAAGGATCTTTTTAAGACTTCAAGTGTCATACAAGCGTTTAAGTGTTAAATAAGCACACAGGTCTTCTATTTGGGCTAGAGACGGCAAAAGGCCAGAGACCGTGATGCTCGGCAGGACCCTGTTCACATAGGAACTTGCCTGTGAGAACGCAAATGAGTAAGAAACAGAGATGGCATAAACGCAAAGTAACGTAGATAAGGGATCATGGATTGAGTAATTACAACAAGAAGCACAATTAAGTTTCTTTAGGCTAAATTAAATCAAATTTAATTGACACACACACCTTTCAGGAGGTGTGTCTCTGGTATCTTTCTTAGGTTTAAAAAAAAACCCAAAAAATTAAGGCTTGGCAGCATTAATTAGAATAGCATTTCTAGGGAAAAATGCTTTCCACACTCAAACTTCTCTGTGTGTGTTCTTACCACTTAGCAAAATATGAACTTTCACTCCTGCTGA
>NW_009714371.1:11538-22995 GCF_000703405.1 Apaloderma vittatum
CTGAAGATATAGGTGTGCTATCAACAAAGTGAGAAAAGTGGATTTGTATGGAAGCATCTTTTAAATGTTACTATACCAAATGGCGAAACTGAAGCAGGAGATAGCGCTTTTTTTTTCTTCTTTTTTTTCTTTTCCTTGATGTCTTAATATACTTTCATTGTAATTAGGAACCAGATAGGAATTTTTTAGTAGGGGAAGTTCATAACTTCCTGGTACTGGTTAGATTTTGTAGTTTTGCTTCTCCCCCCCCCTTTGGTTGCTATTCTGTAACGTGACATGAAAGTAAAGAGGAAGTTTGTGAGCAGTTTTGTCTCTCTTCGAATCTATACAGTTTGTGGAGTCCTAAGTAGGTTACTGCTTTCCAAAGTAAAAGTATATTTATCCTTTGGGTTATTTTAGACTGAGCTGGAACGTGCAATAACAAATCTCCCACCATCATCTCTTTTTTTGCCTGAGGTGCTGCAGAATGTTATAAGCATATCGATCATCTGCTCTTACTTTTCGGGAACAGCTCCTGCTTTGGAGGATGTAGGGCCACCGGTGACCCGCACGGAGCAGTGACATCAACACTGAAGGGCAACACTTCCCCTGTCTGTGTCTCACTGCAGTCACCTCAGATCACAGGGTTTCAAGTGATACTTTCACATCTTCCACAAAGCCCCACAGCTGCTTTGCTTTCGTGTGCAAATATTGCTCAAGAGTCTGGGCACGGGGTGGGTGCTCCTCAGTGTACGAGAAAACTAGGAATTGGGCAGTACCTGCAGAGCCTGCTTCCTATGAGTGAAGGAACAAGCTAAAACATACAAACCCTGGATCCTGCTGCTGCTTCACTTAGTGACAGCACATCGCGCTTCTTCCCTTGTGGCACAGGCTGTGATAAAACTGTAAACCGGCACAGGTTTCTCGTTGTGGAGAGGTCTGAGGGAAGTATTGTTTTGAGGTTTGTTTTGTTTTTTGTTTTGTTTTTTTTTTTTTGTCCTTTTCTTCCTTTTTGTATTGCTCAAAACATGATAATGAAACAGCCTTTCTTTTTGAATGAATGTAAGCTGACTGAGCTCTTGGAGCTGTTACTGCTTTTACCTATTTTCCCTGTGTGTGTAATTGGGACACTTGGTCTGTATTATCTTTTAAATTATTTAGTGTAGTATTCCAGGCATGGGGGGAATAAACGATTTTATAACAAAAAGAACAAGACAGGTTGTAATATGTAGCATAATGTTTCTTTTGCTAGCTTGCATATAGGCAATTATAATTAATTACAAATGCAAATTAAGCTCTTAAGCACTTAGATGAAGGATTAACTAGATTTTTGCTATTTTTTTCCATTTCAGATGCTTTTCCAAGTAGTTGTGGGCAGGTAGGTAGTATGAGCAGCTGTGCATTTCTCTTCCAGAATTAATGGAAGAGAGTTTGTTTTTTTGACAAACACAGCAAGACCTGAAGACCTCCGGTCTTTATAACTGTGTGGGATTTAACAGACCTCTGTGTGCCAGAGCAGATTGTGGAATAGTTGAGCCTTACTACTTCACGCACGCTGCTGACTTGCAGAAACAGGGAACACTGGACAGACCTCTGCTCTGCTGCAGAGCGCTGATAATACCTTTAGCTCACACAAACACTTTTCTCTATTTCCTCTCCACACAAAAGATGATGACACCAATAATCACGGTAGGGATGATAATGTGATGCTTAAATAGAGTGAGAGAGCCAAGACAGAGTGAAGTTTAATCTCCGCAGGCTACCGTGTCATTGAGCTTTACTTTCCCACAAACACACCTGCTGTTAAGCACTGGGTTTGCCTTCAATGACATTTGTTTCAACCGCAGCCCTGTAAAGATCACTAGCCCAGAGTTTTAAAAAAAGTGCTCTTAATAGGTGAGGGGGAAAAAAAAAGCCCTCTTAAACAAGTATTAGTAGAGCATGAAAGGAATGCATTGGTTAAAGAGGAGAGAGTTAAAGATTTGAAATAATTGCATTTTATAGTAGTTTTGAACAGTGAGGCTATAGCTAGTTTTGACAACTACGTAATATATGTGGGTGGACCGTGCATTTAGTTAGCAACGATGTCAGCATGTGCATCTCTGAAGTAAGATGATTAGTAGGCACTTTGCTGCAATTTTGTTGTTAGAACTTCTAAAATAGACTTTTAATTTAGTATATGCATATGTGTCTGCATTTGTGGCATACTGTGTTACATAGGAACGCAAAGGTGAGATTCTCTCCTCAGTTGCCTGATGGAAAGGGGAGGCTGATTGATATGCAGCAATTGCTCCTCACTGCTGGCAGAAGTCCTCTGTTGTTTGGTCCGCTGACGTGTGCTGGTAAATATGATGGCATAAGCAAATTTCAGTATGGAAGTTAAATAGCCATGTGTGAGCTTGTTTTTTCAAGAAGTTCAGACCTCTGTTCTCTCTTTGAAACCAGCTTTATGTCATTCTAGGCCTTTTTTGTTATCAATTCCTGTCCACCCCTGCCCTTTCCTGGACTTGCTTATTTCCCAGAAAGAGAAAATTTGCCAGGCTTATCTAAAGGATGGTTAAGTATCTGGAGAAAGGACCATCCTTGTAAGTAACTGGACTTAGAGTACTGGTTAATATGTATTTAATGTGACAGCTCATGGTCTATTTTCAGAAAATTATTTAAAATCTACTTGATGGGAGGTGATCAGTTTAGGTATTACATTTTGGTAAATTGCTAGATTGGAATAGAGAGAGTTCTGAACTGTAGTTCTCAAATGTTTGGCACCACATACATGTTGGAGTTCTTCTTTAAAAGGCACTCAGGTTTTGAAAAAGCATGTGTTGTTGAAGACAACTCCAGTGTAAGAGATGCTTTCACATACTGCCATTCCACATCTGTCTGTAGCAGTGTCACAGCCGAAATGTGCATTCGGGTCAGCCCAAGGTGACATCGCAGAGGTGTAGTTCTTTCCATTCCTTCTCTACTTCTCTTAATTACTTCATCTTTTAGGTATAGTGTTTTCCTACTTGGAGTACCAACTGCTGCAGTGCTGGAAATGTTTTGCAATCAGCAAAAAAGCCCAAGCTTTGTGTTGGCAGGTCTACCTAAATCAGTGTAGGTGCAACAGAAGAGAAGCTTTTATTATGGAGTTAAGATTGGAATCCACCTCTTTGCCAAAGCTCGTGTGTTGTGGACTCATAAACTGTATAGACCTTGGGCAAAAGGAAGTAGGGGATCTTTTGCCCTTTTAGCACTTTCAATATATTTAATAACTGTTTTGCTTATTATGTTGAAGTCCCAGCTCTTTTTTTCAGTGCTGTACCACAGGATGTTGCCTGTCATGTTTGTTTGTGATGCTCAGCCTTGCTTGAGTAGGATGCTATTATGTGAAGATGACAGAGCGCTCAAGTAGACATTTCCATAAGCTATGTTCTTCTGATCGTGCAGCACCATGATGATTCAACTTCTGCAATATTTACTTACTCTCTGTTATTTGTTTTTCACATGCCATCCCACTATTGTCACTGTTTGATTGACTATCCTGTTTGATGTTTTAGGTGAGATATATTAAATAGTTTGTTACTGGCTGGCAGTAAAACAGCACTTGAAAAGTGTTTATGCTCTTGCTAAATTAATGTCTTTCTGATGCCCCCATTTTAGAGTTCTGCTCTCTCTTTTTCTTATTTATCACTCGTATTTCCTGAAAACTTCTTTTGGCAACTACCCAATAGCACTTTTTTTTTTTTTTCCCACTTAGTTTCATTGTCAGGGGGATATTGCAACCAGAAGCTAGCCCTGTGGGAGGTGGGCAGCTCAAGATACAGAATTCAATACCTACATCAGCTATTTTCTGAGCCTGCAGTGATGATATTCAACACAGTAGGGGTTTTGGTGTTTTTTTTCCCCATGATTTGCATAGTTTCTGCTTCACTGTAATAGGAATTAAATTAATCAGTTGTGAGGAAACATCTTCACTTTCAGAGGGCATTTAAGAGAACATACTACTTGACAGTACCTGTACTTTTGAGAGGACAGCCATTCCTAAAAGTGCATTATATTTAAATATATCAGCCATTTCCTCAAAATAATTATTTGTTTTCTGCTGTATAAAATCCACTGTTATCAGACACATACTCACTAATAGCTAAAAGAAGTTCTAGGTGAGATGGAGGTCAGGGTGTCCCTTACTAATTCTTTCAATGGCATTGATACTCAAAGCTTTGTTTAAAATCTGTTCTCTCACTCCCCACCTTCAGTGTGTGCATGTACATAACGAGAGTAGATTCTCTGAGAAGGCAGACCAAGTGGGAAGGTGGTAAGGTCAATCAAAGAGTCTAGATTTTTCTAATTCTTAAATCTTATGCTGCTTGTGAAGCTCTACTGTATACTAACACTGAAAATGTCTTGTTTTTAAGGTGGCTCTGAGCCTTACATTGAAATATTTGAACAACCCAGGCAAAGGGGCATGCGTTTCCGATACAAATGTGAAGGAAGATCAGCAGGCAGCATTCCAGGAGAACACAGTACTGAAAACAATAAGACGTTCCCTTCCATACAGGTAAATAACACTTTTATCCATGAATTACCATTGTCCTGATTAACATGGTGACATAGCTGGGGGTTGGACTCAGTGCAGGAAATAAAATACTTTTTGTGTTGTGTTATTCTTTCCGTGGCATGCAAATGTAGGTGCAACAGAGTGGAAAAAGAGTTCTTTGCTCCTAGTCGTTAAAGATTTTGTTTCAGGTTTACAAGAGGAAAGGGTATAGAGGGAGTTAACAAACTGCTGTTAGAGAGGGAATTCAGCAAAGTTGTCTTTGTTGTCTGGGAATCTTTCATTATTAGCTTTTTTTCTGTATGCTTATTTGTTTTGGCTTCTTAGTTATGCGACTTGGAGGCTTTTTTACTGTTTGGACTGCAGTATGAATTTTGGGAGAGCTTTTGCATGAGTTTGTCTGCAAAATTGGAAAATGCTGCGAAAGCTGCTATGTGCAACCTGAAACAAGGTGCTTTGTGCAAATGAGCAGAGAAAGTGACTTGCAGCCAATGTTAGAGTGATTAGGCTCTGCAAAAGAATCTACCGTGAAGTATGTGAAGTCAGAAGGGGATTCAGAATTTAAAAACAAGCTGAGAAAGGGGAATTATGTGGTCAGAGCACCTGCGGTGAAGGTGAATGGGGTGGTTGCGTTATGGATAGGTTAGGAAATCCAGAATGAAGGGATTCAGAGTAGCCCTAGCATCTGTGATCAAAGTGAGGACAAAGATCCAGACCACAGAGGTGGAATAGAAGCACTTCGGCTGTAGCTCTTCTGTGTGGGACAAAGGAATGTGTCAGAGGCTTTAAACAGGTAAGGAAGAGGAGAAGAATTTCTGGTCTCCTATTTGAGGTTTATGTTGCTAGTGTTCACTTGATCTCTTTTAATTTGGTGAAAATCTGTTAGAGATGAGATTGAAAGAGACAGCTCAAATGTAAATGGGAAGTTAAGGGTGCTTGGCACCTTGAAGTGTACACTGCAGTGCCCAGGAGAAGAAGCTGTGTATCTGTGTTTGCGGTGCCTGCAAGTATTAGGAAAAAAAAAAAACCAAACAAAAAAAACCCCACAAAAAACGTGGAGCTAAAGTTGGAGTCTCTGGAATCACAGCAGTAGTAGTATAGGAAGAGAACATGGAATCTGAATAATAGGAGCTGTTTTAGGCTGAGACATAAAAGTTCTTTAAAAAGAGGGAAAGTTTGAGAAAATGTTGGCAGTCATGTTGAGAAGCAGATTGAGCCTCTGCTGCAAAAAGCAACTGTGGAAGCTGATCCAGCCCTGAAGCCAGAATTACTAAGGGAAGAAGCAAACAAGAAGGTCCCCCCCCTCCTTGACTATCACAGTGCCAGTTTTTAAGGAATGCAGGAAGTAGAGGTCTTGACAGCCTTTTATTTTATTTTTTTTCTCAGCACTCTCCCAATTGAACAAGGAACTACATAGGCTGCTAGCAAGAGTAAATATTTTCACAGGCTCTCAGCCTAAGGCTGTGTCAGAGCACAAGTTGAACAGGCAGTATAAGCCCTTGGTTCCTCTTAGCCTGGACCCAAAGGAAAGATGGGTCGTTGTAGGTGACAGAGCATTCCTGGCAAAGTTTGTTCTTTTTATAAAAGGAGATTGTTGATGACGGAGCTGATTGTTACCAATAACAGGTGATTTCTAGGTGAATTCCTCCTCCCTGAAGCCTGTAGGAGGCTTTAGTGCTGATTAGCTGCTAGGGGAGTCCCCTCTAGAGATGGAAACATCAATGAGGATGAGAACAGAGAGGCTAGGAAGAGATTAAATTTTGTGGTGTGGTTATGAAGAAAATCATCAAGGAGGAACTGGAGAATCAAAAGTGGCTAGATTAGACTTTGAGCTCAAGGTGCGAGGTGAGGGAGAAATGATGTAATTGTTGAAGAAGGTGAAGGAGCAGTGGAAGTTTGATTTTCTGGGTAGAAAGTAATGGTGACTTGTATGAATGCTGAGGAAGGAGCCAAATTGGAGACTGAAGGAGCTAACAGGTGATGGACATTAGAAGAGCCAAAGATGTATGATGGATGCTTGGAGTCTCAGAAGGAAGAAGGAAAGGGCTGAAGGAGGAGAGGAACAGTTAGTTACAAGGCAAAGGAAGTGGAGGAGGAGAGCTCACCTCTGCACAATTGTGTGCCTGAGCAAGTCTTGTATTTGCTTTCAAGTTTTTATACTTCAAACAAACTGCTTTTCTTTTTTTCCTCACCCACACAACCCTTGGTGACTTCACTGGTAGCCTTCGGCATGAGGGGAGACTTTTATGCACCTAAGAAATGTGTTATGTTAAGCTGATGGCTGCTGTGAATGCTCCAAGAGGAGCTTGAGAATTTAGTGCCCACCTTCTTTGAATATAAGATTGAATATTCATCTGAGAATTGATTAAAAAACCCCAGACTCCATAGGGGATTATGTTGTGCTGTATCTGTTAAGATCCTCTTTCGTTATGTAGTCTTCTATGTGCAGGTAATATTCTTACCCCTGAGGCTTTAGGAATTTTTTCCTGAGATTTTTAGAGCTAGACCTGTCCTTCAATACACGTTTGTGTGTGGTCACCTGCACAGAATTTTGCATCTTTCATTGTAAGGCTACACGTGGTAATGAAATATGTCCTGTTATGTTTGGTCTTACAGTATTACAAGCTGGTTTAGGTCTAAGCTTCTGTATTACCTCTGGCCTTTTTGCACAGGGCTGAATTCAATGCATAAAAGGAGCCCTGGTGGGATGGTGAAGCAATAGATCTCTAGCCTCCAAAAGGAAAAAAACAAAACCCCAAAGATTTAGAGCCTCTCAGACTTTCTGTTCTTGCAGCAGTAGGGTAGTACAAGAACTGCATGGATTGAACGTTGAATAGTGGTGCTAGCAAAATTTTATTGTTGCAAATAACTGTCTTTTTGCCAAAACTAGCAGGTTAAGTATGATGTTCTGCTTTCTGAAATGAATGAGTTCTACTTTTATAAAGTGATAATGCCATTTTTTACCTGTGGTGTTTTTTCTATAAAGTAATTTAGGATAAAATGTACTTTCTGTTACATGTAGGGATTTACTAGCCGTGATATCTAAAATCTAGAAAATATTCCACTTTTTTTTGTAGATTCTGAACTATTTTGGAAAAGTCAAAATCAGAACTACATTGGTAACAAAGAATGAACCCTACAAGCCCCACCCTCACGATCTGGTGGGCAAAGACTGCAGAGATGGCTACTATGAAGCAGAGTTTGGGCCAGAACGACGAGTCCTGTCGTGAGTAATGGTGGTGCTTCGGAGTTTGGTTAATTATGCAAGTGATTTACTAATCTTATGTTTGGAAACTCTGACCTGTGATGAAAAGAGCAATTAAGATGCTGTCTTTGTTGAAGTTTATGAATCCATCTCAGAGACAGAGCAACTTCTCTTTGAAGTATTTACATCTTTTTCAATACTTCACACACCCGTCTTTGGTCCTGTTCTTTCCCTTTGTTCGTTCTCCCAGTGTCTGTCTCCCCTTCCTTTCTCCCACTTGTTTGCTTTTTCTAGCCTTGTGCAGTAACACTTTTTACTTTTGAACATGACTCTCTCCTGTGTGTGAAAATGATGAGTAATGGAATGGGTAACAACGACGTTAACATTAGTTCTTCATGGTGGTTATGGAAGTTCATGTCTTCCATTGGAATTATATTCGGACTTTCTGGAAACTGATGGAGAAAGTTGGTACTGTCTGTCATGTCATTTAGAAGATAATAGTTGTGACATATCTAGAAATGTGTTAATAGCTGTCACAGGTGTTGCTATTTGTTTGAGTTGGGATTTTTTTTTTTAATAAGTAAAAATACAGATTCTTCTCAGACCCAGCTCTGTAGTGCAGGCGTGCTGGGGAAGGATCTACTTGTGGATGCAGAATTCATGCTGGATACAAGATGTGTTTCTCAGTGCTATTCAGAGGGATGTTAAGAATATCTAAAATACAGTTGTATTTGACATTTTGTGCAAGTTTACCAAGTCTTATGCAATAAAGTAAAAGCAGAGTAAACTGCAACAATCATAGAGGAGATATTGCTGGAGAAGGGAATTCAGAATTGACAATCTGTGGTTCACTGTTTGCGGAGTAGTAAATCTTGAAGTAGACTGGTGATTTAGGGTAAATATAACTGAGCTGGGAAGAAAATAAGGTAAATATTTCAGTATAGAAATAACTCTTAAGCTGTCATTGTTCTGTTGATGTTAGTGAAATCACTCCACTAAATGTGGGTTTGGTCAGTAGAACACTGTTAGGGGAAAGAACTGGAGACACCACCTGCTTGCAGATGATGATTGCCTGATGGTAAAATAAACGATTGTAATAGTGGGGATGCTGCTTCGACACACAGCCCAGGCTCAAGTGATCATGAACGTGCTGCAGTGTATTCAGGTGACATGTAGCATATTGACTGTTTTGCTGTTACAATGCTAACAGTTTTATTGGGTTTTTGTTTCTGGCTCTGTTCACAATGCAGTACTAATTCACAAGTGACAGAAAAGGATTAGTAAATATAATTTCTATGATTTTTCCCCCAGCGTCATGCTTCTCTAGAAAGGTAGGGCTGTCCCTTCAGGCACTTACCTTCCATCTTGATTATTTTAACCTCATCCTCATTGACTTCTTTGCAATAGAGCTCCCCTTCACATTGCCTAAAAGGCAGTTCCAAATACCTTACACCATTAAGGGACTTTACACTTTACTCTGACCATCCACCCACCAGCTTCTCCTTTGTCCTCTCAGATCAAGCTTCCTTACCCTAGGTCAAAGGATAGCTGCCATTCTAGCCCATCCTGCTTCCTATGCTCAGCTCTGTGCCTCTTGATCCAAAGCAAAAAAGCCTGATAGCTTAACGCCTTTTCTGGTTCTATGTTACACTGACCGGGGGCAGGAAGACACTGATGCTTGTTTTTCCTCTTAACATTTTGTTGCACAAGGTTAAGTGTGTAAGTGCAAGGCAAGCCTGCAGAGAGGCCATTACAGGCAGTAATGCTAAAAAGCATTGGGATGCTTTAAAAATATTTCTTTACAAAGTTTGATTTCATCTCTATTATATGTATGCATCCTGTTTTTTGCTGTAATGCTGTACCTTTATTTCATTTAAGGCACTTGTGATTGTTTGCTATATCCATCAATTCTTCTCAGTATCATTAGGTTATGAACTTCTCAGTTTCTTACAAAATACTAAGTGGGTGACTTTTAATTTACTGATAATGCGAAACTGTAAGCGTCAGTTGAGCTTGACATGGGAGATCCTGATGGGAGGAGGCTCAAAACATTCCCTTTGAAATGTTTCCAGCATCGGTACACTCATTTTTTTAACAAATCATTGGTTGCTTTAAGATGAAAGAACAGTATGATCCATAATTGGATCTGGATGTTTAAAGTCATTTTCCTTTTTGTGGCTGGTGACTCAGTCTTCACACTCGTAGAGTCCACATTGGGAAAAAAGCCTCATACAATACTAGTGAGCAGGACATGTCGTCTCTTGGTGGTGGTTCCAGCTGTTTAATCTTGCTGAGCATTCCAAGTGGAGCAAAAATCTACTTATTTTTTTCAATTTTTTTTCCTTCCTGCAGAAGGGAAATTATTAATCCCAGACTTTAGGCTGATCTGAGTAATTCCTCTGCTTTCTGCTTGTTTCAAGTTCCCCACGTAGTTCCGGTTGAACAAACTGTTTTGTTCTGCCTGTGATATAATGATCTTTGTACTGCTGCCTAAACTTGATGAGAACCCTCCCTGGCTGAAATCTCAAGGCAGAAGTATGAATGTTGGAGCTTGTGTGACTGCCTGTATACTCACATTTTTACTTCCTAGTTTGCTTTCTCTCTGCATGGATGATGTCGTAAGTTTCTTTTGAATCATTTTCCTTTTTTCCCCTCTCTTCCTACTTCTCCCTCTTTCTTCTCGTTATCTTGCTTGCTTCCTGCCAGCTGGCATTAATATGAAACCTCACAGCCTTGCTGTGGTTCTCAACAGTTTCTCCTCTAATCCGGCCCTCTGTGTAGCGATAGTTAAATAGACACTTTCACTGTGACAGTGCATGTTTTAGAAATTGTTTATAATCTGAGAATCACTGGGCATTTAAAAGCCTGCTTTGTCTCCACGAGAGGCTTCGTTCACAGTAGCTGAAAGGTGCAGAGTAATGGCTGGATAAAGCTTTTTTTTTTTTTTAAGGCTGGTTCCACATATGTACTTTTTGATAACTACGCAGGATGGCTGGAGAGCCTGAGACTACTAGAAATGGTAGTTTGGGGGTATAATACAGAATCAGGCCTAGCATGGGCTTGAAGTGTGCTTCATACTGAATCTATGGAATACAGTAGGTGTTCTAGGGGAAAAAAAAAAAGTAATATGTGCTGTGATTAAGCCCTAAGAAAGGGACTAAAAAAAAAGAAGATAGAAATAGGATTGGTCACCAAGGTACAGTACGAATCTTGAATGTCAGTAGCCACAATATGAAGTCAAAGTGCTTTAGTGAACTGCGAGATGCTAATGCAGGGTTTGGCTTGGTTGGGTTTTTGTTTTTTATTAAGTTCAAGTTCAAAAGGAAGCTTATGCCTTTCTCTAGTGAATAAAGGTTCTGGAAGTGGAGCCTGACTGCAGTGGGTTTGGGAACACCTGAGCAGAGCGTACTGGGTACAGGCAAGGGAGTTTAAGGAAATTAAACTTAACTAGGATAGGTTTGATTAGAGCAGGGGAATGTAGAACTATTCTTGAGTGTTGGCAGGAACAGGGAGTATCCTTAGGTGTGTTAAGGTGGTTGTTTAGGCATAGCTACAGTGAAGAACTATTGTGGACTTTCAAAAGAAAGGGAAATTGCTGGTACTTCTGGAGAATGATGCCTGCTGGCATGACCCATCTTCTGAGCTTCTTGTAACATCATGAAACACGGATTTTTTTTTTATTTTTTTTTTACTTCCTGCTTTACATCCACTCAGCTTTGATGATGTCATGGTTTTT